>NW_010200145.1:6660-35942 GCF_000695765.1 Mesitornis unicolor | reverse complement strand
TGCTGAACGAGGAGCTTGCAACGGGGATTGCTCTGCCCCAGCTTTCTGCTGCAGGTTTCCAGGAGAGAGGGAAACCAACCCTTAGCTCTCAACTCCACTCCAGTGAAACCAATCTAACAAATAATGTGAATTCACACCCCCTGCAGTATCATAAACAAATCAGTTTGATTGCTTAATTAACTGCCTTGCTCCTTTCCAGCAAAACCAGTTCAATTGCCCTTTCCAGCTCCATTCAGAAGCCGCTCCTTTCGCAAAATCACTCAGAGCTGGCAATACGTGGGGTATGCTGCATTATTTAAATTCTGGATGTCACCCTCAGAGATAAACACTGTGAGCTGAAACCCACAAATACTGCCAACACGCCCATGATTTATTCATGAATGGAATAGGATATGAATGCAATGAGGTCCTAAACACTGTGTATTAGGGAAAGGGATATTAGTCAAATTAAGTAGCTTTGTTCCAGTTTCACCACCTGTGATAATCATCTTTAGATCTTTTTACAGCCTCACAGGGAGAAAACAGCTTTGAATCTGGCAAAAAAAGTGCTTCAAAAATTATTCATATGATGATGTAAAAGGTTTTACTAGAGCATTTTCAAAAGGACATGACAGATGAAAGCAAAAATATGTGAATAAAAGTATAAAATGGGCAATATTGCACAATTTCAAGGAGAAAATTTTCCCTATTGGAAAAAGAAGTTCCATAAGGTATTCCCTTGCAACAGCAAGAAACAAAGAAGCAAAGTTTTATGACAGACAAATGGACACAACGAGGCTCTTCAGTGTGCACAAGCACATGAAAATTATGAACTTTAGGTCATGTCCTTACAGAGGGAGAAAACCAAGGGAAGGCTGGAAGAAGTTGCTGCTTTGGACAATCTTAAAACTTCATCTTAATATCACAGAGTTAATTCCACCTTTGTTTAAACTGGGATGAAAGCAACCAAAGAAGGTTTTTATTATTAAATATAGTCTACTGCTACTTTGCTATTTTATCTATTCTTGCAAATCTGTAAGGTTTTTGAAACCATAGAGACTGAAAATATTGATATGTGACAAAGCTTTCCATTCCTCTGGGAGTTGAAATCCTGGAAAAAAGCATTGGTACATCATAGTGTTTTCATCTGCGTAAGCAGCCTGGAAATTGCTGTCTTAGGGGCTGGAGAAGGGGAAGGAACATCTTCCAGTCAGCAGCAATAGCAAGAAAATCTCGATGTGCAGCAAAGCAGCATGGAGCAGCACAGAACAATGCTTGCACCCAAAGTCTAGAAGCCATTACGGAAATGCAATGGCTTAGTTTGAAAACTTCAAACTACTGCAATATTGTATTATATAGCATGGAAACATTGAACTTTGAAAATGCACTGGTCAGCTCAACAGCCATATCATGAACAGTTTAGGTTAGAAAGAAACCAAGCAGAAGTTGTTCAGTAGCAATGTTTAGATGTGTTTTTCTTGAAGCATTTGGTATAGCGACGGTAAAATCATTGATTCGGTGTAGTATGCCATGCTGTACTATCTATGATATAGCAATGCATTCAGAAATGTTTGGAAACAAACAAACCCTCTTGAAAACTAGCAGACATATACACCATGCTTAGTTTATAACAGATAGTTGCAGTCTTTCTCACTGTTGTACACAGATTAATTCCCTTTGCAGGGACATCTCATAGAAACCAGTCAAGTGATTCTTGGAGTTAAATGGTATTTGAAGTAAATTTATGAGAATCTGAAACTATGCAGACAAATAGAATGTCAGCCCTCACTTAGAAGTCCACATAGTTGTCTGTTCCTGAAACATTCATTTCATCTATAGGCAAACCTCTGGTTTTCAATCACTGATGTTGCTGTTGACCTGGGAAAGTCACAATTTCTAGCTTTCTTACTTTTCTGCATCAAAGACATGACTTTAATGAAAATTATCTCATTTGGATGGTGTGAGAGTTACGGGAGACCCTTGAGTACTTTAAATACACTGTATTATTCTCAAGAACAACCATTAACTGCTCAGAAACTTCTGCACTAATTCAGTGAGCTCTGTCAGAGATTTTCATCCAATTTTTGTTCAGCATCCAGTCATCACCTCTGGGGTTTGTTAATTTGGTAGTAAACCAGCATGTGATAAATCACAAACAATATTGCTGTGTGGGGGAGCAAAGATGAATGAAACTATGTATGAAAAACAAGGCTGTAGAAAGAAGTAGCGATTACTGTAAATGTCATTCAGAATTACTCAGCTGTACAAGCAGTGATATAGACTATTATTATCCATCCATAACATACAACAATTTTAAAAATAGGATTGCATTGGAGGTTAGAAGGAAAATCTAGTGGGCTTATCTCTTCAATTGTTTAAATTCCTCATTACAATGGCTGATTTTTAAAGAAGCAATACTGGACCTAGATGGACTTGCATTAGTGTTTACTTGTGTAATGTTAGTTGAAATTCTGTTAGAAGCTAGCTCTGACTTATTCACCAGGAAAAGAAGAAACAAAATCTGGCCTAATGGCTCTCTGCATCTTGGCTGGTCATTCTTACATCTCATAAACAGCACAGTGCGGCCTCTGTCTTCAAAATCTGAAACTTCTTAATTTGCTCAAGCTCTCTCCTTCCACTGTAACAAGGTTATAGGCCTGGTAGAATCTATTCCAAGTAGTGCTCTCAAGTTCTTAGTAATTAACTATGACAAAAGGCGTCTTGATTTAAGTAACTCCCATGATATTCTCAAGCTGTACATCAGATCCATCATCAACAGTCACCTCAGTACTTGAAACACTATGTCAGGAGCAAAACAAACATTTGCAAGAAGATAACTGAAATATTAAACAGAACTCTTGAGCAATGATAGCTATATTAGCTGATGTACGAGCCAGTGATCCTGCTGGAACCCACACTGCAGGTCATATTGCAGGTTTGGAGCTGTCTGCGCTGCTGTCCAACGGCCCCAGATGAGGTTGCTGCCCCTTAAAACCACCTGCTGAAATGAATCAACTAAAGAGCTCCCTTAGCACTGGTGCAGCTGATCCAAGCTCTCCACTTACGCTCTTTTAGTGGGGTGTCAACGTATGACAACACCAAGATCACCAGGACAGGGTGTCAGACCCTGCTGTGGGAGACTCTGGTTCATGTCCTTGACTCTGCCCACGGTACTACAGGTGTTCAAGGCTCTCCTGCAGCATGGTGATGTGCTTTGCTTTTCCAGCCCTCTGCCTTGGCACTTTTCACTCTTATCTTCATGTTCCAGACCCAATTTTCTGCCCTGAGGGGGTCTCATGACTGTCTTATCTCAGGAGTTGCTCTGATCTTTTTTAACTCCTGCCATAATGATTCTGGAAACATATCCAGAGACAATATTAAGGTGCAGATCAATGCCAGTAAACAAGTAATGCCTATAAATTGAAGGGAAAAAACATACAACATCATAAAGTAGTCACAGTATTGCAAAAGAACAAACTGCATCCTGGGGAAATGCAAGAGCTAAGTTACAAACAGATGCTGTAAGGTGGGTAAGTATTGGTAAGAGATTCTCAAGATCATCTATAATTTACATAATTGAAACCATGAAGCATAAGCAGGGGAAGAACAAGCACTGTTGCACTAAACTGTGTATTATGATCAACAAAACCCCAGAACATCTCCTCAAGATCTGCTGATGTTTCAGGACTTAAATATAGGTTTAAAGTTTGAAACGTACTCATCTAGGTATTTGAATGGACCAGAAAGAATATTTCTTGATTGACTCAAATAGGATCTGCAGCAAAGTCCTTGACTTCCTATCACAACCCTTTTTCCATCCACCTCGTACTACATGTGCCTCCTCAAACTAAGCTTCTCTTTTCTCCCGTCTTCCAGGACTAAAATCTTATTTCCTCAACGTAAGATCCTAGCTTTGGTCCCATTTTATTCCTGAACTTCACATTCTTCCCCTCTTGTAATTTTCCAAAGCAAATCTGTGTTTTTAATTTATCATTTTGAGTTAACCTGATTTTTAAAAATGTGCTAAAGCAGTCAACTGCAAGTTAGTTGTGAAGGTTAGAAGACACTTTCCAACCTATGAGCCAACCAAACACTTCAGTACCCAGATTGTCCAAAGAAAGTACAATTTTTTAAACCCAATGACACATTGCATGAGGAAAGTTAAATCCACTCAAAAACATTGCCAAATGCTGAGATGAATAATTACAATTCAGAGGAAATAAACTGTTCAGCCCAGACATTTGGAGAGCATATATAGAAGGAAAGTTGTTCTATTCATGGATCAGTGTATGAATAATTGGAAGAACTTTTCTAAGCTAGGGATGAATACAGAGCACAACAGAGAGAGAAGATGAACTTAGACTAAAAATCTCTTTATAGTACTCATGCTTTCTTCCCAAGTGTCTACAACAACTGCAGCTTCTGCTCATTCAGGCACAATGGAGCCGTGTCAGATTGCAGTTACAGCTGAAACGAGTGACTCCAATAGCATTGAGAGTTTTATGATAGTAATTGAGAGAAGATAAAAATGGAATGATTTTTGAGATTTATTTGTGTTTTTAAACTCTCAGATCTGGAAAAGTTTGTAACTTTTTCTTCTCCTATTTCTTTCCAAAATGTCAGACATATTAATGCAGTTAAGATCCCATAATCTTATAGGAGTGCAGGAAGGGTAAGTGCAAGGGTCGTGAGGTCTAATCCCCTGCTGGTTTAGACTTGTACCATATTACTCCCTCT
This sequence comes from Mesitornis unicolor, assembly GCF_000695765.1. Lineage (NCBI taxonomy): Eukaryota > Metazoa > Chordata > Aves > Mesitornithiformes > Mesitornithidae > Mesitornis > Mesitornis unicolor. The sequence continues at coordinate 31,226 of NW_010200145.1, read as the reverse complement.
GAGCCATATAAACGGGATTCTAAAAGTAGAATTTGCCTTAGATGCTTTTTCAAATCCTCACTTCTCTGGTGATAACAAACAACTTTCTAACTTCCAACCTTATGTGATGCCAGTCAATATTTGACTTTTGTATGGAAATTTGCATAGATAGCAGAACAGTAAAAACCTCCTCCTGCTAACATTTGTGCATGCAAGAGCAGTAGCTACTCAACAGTTATCCTTTTAAATAACTCCTAATTAGGCTGTTTCAAATTCAGTATTTCACTGTAGTGAAGCTAGAGAAGGCTGTAAAGTAAATGCCTTCCTACTGAATGTCATGGGAGTGAGACAAAAAAGCCCCATTAAAATTAAGTTTAAACTTGGTTTAAATTAAGAATCAGATTTCATAAGCAGCTGAAAGAATGCGAAAACCTCAACATATGTTCAGTCCAACCTTGTCAGACCATCAGTGAGAGGGAAATGTTTGTCTGAGGGCAGCTGGGGCTTGCTGACCCCACCACGGGGACACGGCTCTCCCTGCTGCAGCCCCTCGCAGGTGTCAGCCAGGTCCTTAACGCAGCCCTCCTGTGGGACAGGATGTGAGATATCCCAGAGCTGGAATCAGTGCTTGGGCTGGATTTCTGGCTTTGCATTCCGCCAAAATGGGGATTTATAAATAGAGCACTTAACTGAGATGTTTAAAGTTAGATAGGAAAGAACTGGGCCTAAATGACAAAAAAACAAGTATTGCCTCTGTCTTCTAAGCTGGAGTCAGCCCATATCTGGGACACTGGTACAAGAAAGCAGAGCTATACCCTGAGCAAGGTACATGCTGGGCTTCTAAAGGATTTTTTAGAAACTTATTAACAATATTAATTCCATATGATACAAGACAAAAATGGGACTTTGAAGTGTCTGCAGTGATAAATTATTGTCCTAATCCAAGAAACAGGATGCTATGGTCTTTATAGGCAGAATCATGAAAATGATTAAAGATTTTGTGTATATGAAAGAAACTGTATTTTTCTTCATGTTTTTATTGTTGAGTCATAAGGCCAAGTTAAGTGTTTTTTAACACAGGCCATATGGTTTGGGTACTTATCTGAATAACAGAAGCTAGAATCTGCAGAAGTGATTGAATTATCCAATTCATCACCTGGCTAAGGCGCAGTCGTCCTCTACAGCACAATTTTCTGTACCACTCAGATTATATTTTAATTTTGAAAATGCTTCTCATGAACACAGCTCTGTATAACAAAATGTCCCCTAGTAGTCAGGATCCATTATTAATGATATTGTTATAAACTTGCTCACTGATTCCCTTATTGTTAGCAGAGTATTTTTTCATATCCTACAGAGACAGGCAGCCAAAGCCCAAGGCACTAATTAAGAGCAGGTGAAGAATGTAAGCAGGAAACCAGGGATAAGCAGTGGCTGAGGGCTATTGCTAAATAAAGCCTTTCTGAACAGAGCATTTCACAGCTTAACAGGATTGTGTTGAGAAGCTGTCTCAATTACAAAGGCACCAGCTCAGAAATACAGAAGGACTTCAAGATAAAGCACAGCCCTTCATTTTAATTTCTTTTGTCTTCCAAATCCAATATTAACATTGAATTGAATATCCCAGGGCACTGACTATATTCTCTAGGATATTGCTAGAAAAAAATATTTATTTTTCTTGCGTGAGAAATCTTTAAGTAGTTTGTTACTACATATACTGTCTTATTAAATGGTTTGGTACAAAAGTTCAACCTAAATTGCACATCATCTAGCTCATGATATATCCCAGCCTATGTTGTTTGGGAAAGATGAGGGTACTAAAATACAGACAAGTATAAATGATGGAGCATAATTAATAGAAAGTATTTTATTTTATACAGTTGGACACATAGGATCTGATTATTTGGAACTTTGTATTAACCTAATAGCACATAGGCAGTGTGCCATACCTTTTCTTTTGCTGTCTGCTGTAGTTCTTTGATTCAGGTCTTACAGAGATGAGAGGAGGGGAGGTGAAGGCTGCCAGGCGTTCTGACTGTTTCACCGTCCCAGGCACTGATCTCCTCTACCATTTCAAATGTCCCAGTTAGAAGTTTCTTGGTACAATCAGAGAAAACTGGGAGCTCCGTGCTCTGCTCAAGCCTGTCTGTGGGCCAGTGGTGACAGGTACAAAGCTGAGATCCCTGCAACTGATCTGCCTAGCACAACCACGACAATTTGTAACCTATGTGTGCTTCTTTAAGCTTCTTCTTAAGCGCAGGCTCCCTTACTCTCTCCCCTCCTCAATACACTGACTTTTGCTTTTATTCTAGGGGTCATGCATTTCTCTAGCTACAGGATAGTGTTAAAATTATCCTGAATTTTTGTAAGGGATCCATTTTTTTTGCATTTGTCGGGACTCAGGCTTGCCACAGAAACCTGCAGGCGCGGTTGCCAGCACGGTTGGGAATCAGTCCAGTTGCCAGCCCCCCTGCTCCTCTGCACCCTGGCTCTCCTGCACCTTCAGGCTCACCAGCCCTAAAGCTGCTTACCTGCCAACATCAAGGTGATCTGATCATGGGGCTGCCCAAATAGCAGTGGGGAAGAGAGGACACACGTGGGCAAGGACACAAAGTTGCTTTGCAGGCATGCAATTGAATCCAAAAGGGTTCAGTCTGATACACAGCTCATGCAGCCATGCACGTAAGGCGGGAGGGGTTCCTCAAAGGGTCGGAAAACCCCTCCTGGTGACACAGCTTCTGAGCCACCTATGGACACACAGAAGGGGACAGATGCTCTGGTCCATGAGGGACAGCTAAAAGGCACTCCATCCTTTGTCCCTGCTGGGTGCTGCTGTTAGGGGAGGCACAGGGCCCCATGGGGTGCCACCTTGTCCTCCATCTCCCTCATGGGTCCCACCAACAGTCCCACTCAATGTGTCTCTCCCCCCCATCCATTCTCATGGCAGGAGCAGACTTGGCCTTTCATTTCCCATGCAATACAATTCAATTTTAATTACACTACTGAGGAACCCTGCCAAGGCAGGAGGATCATTTTCAGTTTTGAAAATATGGTTTATGAGTGCAGCTCATAAATACATAAATCACATAAATAAAAGAAGTTCTGTGCAAAACCTTTAAAATTTTTATTCTCTGATTCCTCTTCAGTCCACTATGGTGTTACTAATTACTATTACCTCTAATAGCATAAAGATGTAAACACTTATTTGTTCACAGCTTTATATATAACGTATTTCAGAGAAGGCTGTTAGATACGTGACATTAAAAACTGAAAACAAAAGAACAAAAGAGCAAAACTAGAAGAAATGTACAGTGAATTACACAGTATGAAAAGGAAATCTATTTACACGCATTAATCTATACAACATCATAGTCTGTACATTTGGTAAAAAATAATCACATTCATTTACATCATCTTTAATTTTTATTGTACTTGACAAATAAAAAGTTATTGATAATGACGACAAAAGATAATTTCAAAACAATACTCATACAAATGTGCCAAAAAAAAGCGCTGCAGGTTATCATCAACATATTACAGTGCTTTGGGATATAAAGGAGGTTGGGATATTTCAGTCACTGGTGTAGCTGACGATGGAAATGTTACTTACCTAGATTTAACTACCTGATGTTCTCATTGGGCAGAACCAGGTTCAACAGAGTGGTTAAACTGTATCACAGAATGCTCCTTTTAAATGTTGGCCTGGTGTACTCTCATAATGCATATGTTAGAACACATTATTATAGGTTGGTTTTTTTATCAACAGAATAGCACTGCATACTAACATCTGCTGTTTGGCTATGTGATGGTAGTTCTGACAGCCCACAGCTTATATAGGCACTCATGGTAGCATGAAGGTACTTTTGTTAGTACAAGTATTTCCTGTATTCCTATGCACAGACAGAAATAGCTCGCACAGTAACCCTTACATTCAGAGCAGCTTTCTTTGCAGGTTACTTGCCGGTTCTACCTTTTCATCAGACATATTTAATGCTTGATTTTCACTAGAGATGTCTGAAAAATTCTGTATAAAGTGAATTTAGACTTTATTCCCAATTGCTTTGCTGAAATGGACAAATTCAGTTGACTGAAAACATTTTTTAGAACTCATAAAAATAGGAGAGAAATAATGCAAATGACTCATCTTGGTCCTTGTGTATGAAGTGTAAGACATGAGCACTTGGCAATGCCTCATTTCAGAAGTGGTCCCAGACAGTTCCTCTAGTTTGCTGTGGCTCTGTGCCCTTCAATGTGCTAAAGGCAGAGGGAAACCTGTGCATCAGAACATGAAGTAGATGCTACAGAGTGGGGCAAGCTGCCTCCAACTTGACTGTAGGAGACTTTTTGTAATGCCCCCTATGAGTTATTGCCACTACAGTACAGTTCCAACATATGCTTAAACTGGGTAGTTCCTCAGTGGGCTACCTGCAGCACCCATTGCCTTGCAGGTGCAATCTGCTGGGCTCCTGCAGCATGGACTGCATGGAGGACTTCCTTAAATACACGGCAAATTCTTCAAATTTCATGAAAACCTGCACTGCTTTCAACAGCTAAAAGGGCACTCTCCATATTCCTAAGGTTATTTTGCAAAGCACATTAATGCAGCTGATCCAGAATCCAAGGCCAACGTATTTTAAAATTTTAAAAACCTGCCAGCAATCATTTCATCACATGTTGTTAGCCAGTTGCTGGTCAGCAGTCAAAATGACAATGCAATTCGAAGCTCTCAAAGGTATGGTCAGGTGAGCTGCAAGTGCAAGTAAGAAATATGGTCTCCTGAAGGAGGAGATACTGAAATACTTTCCAAATGACAAAATTACTTTACAAATTAATTGCTATTACAAACACTACGGGGCACAGAAGAGGATCAGGAAAATGTTTGAGAAAATGCCTTGCGGTCAGGATTTGAGAGATTTGACGTGTGGTTTCTCAGAGAAGAAATCAAGACATTTATTTCATAAGTGTTTTTCAAGAGACTTCACGTAAGGAAAATTTCTGGTGTTCTAGTGCACTTGTTTTAGCATACTAACCCTCTACAAAAGACAAAATGCCAAATGTCTAACCCAAAACAACTGCGGAAAGCTGAAGCCAAGCAACATAAAATGGAACAGGAGGCTATTGGCTTTATCAAGGAAAGCAGTCAACCACAGGGACATCTCTCCAAATGAACTGAGGGCTCCTCCATGGCCTAAACTTTAGAATCATCAAAACTAGGGCAAATGAATTTCCCCTGAGCTTATCAAACACCCGGCTGAAACTGGCTCTGCAGAGGAAAATTTAAGTCAACACTCAATCACGATTTTGGTCACAGGTAGCAACTGGAGAGTAATTTGTCAGTGTCCCTCAGGCACCAGCAGCAGGTACTGCTGACAAAAGTCACCCAGAATGAACGGTCTTGCCCTGGTGGCTTCAAGGAAAATAAAGTACAATTAACCGCAGTATGAGAGAGAATTGTATGACTGCTCTTGTTCAGTAACTTTACAGCACACATGATACGCCGTGGGCTTTTCAGTGAGAACAATGAAACAGATTTTGAGCTTTCGAAACTTTACAACTGTTTGGACTCTGATGCAAGCAAAGGGAGAAAGGCACTAAAGGCATATGAAGAAACGGTGGAGCACTGCATGAGGAGGCTGTGCAGGGAAAGCTTACACTTGTCTTGCTGCCCCTGCTTCCTCCCAGCACTGCCAGGACTTGGTGAGAACTAGGGTTAGGGATGACGGGAGGCCAAATGGTTTTCTTCATTGTTCTTTTGACTCTTTGTCACCACAGCACACACAGGACTGTTTAAATCCAGAGTGCTGTGCAGAATGGGATGAAAGAAAAAGCTATGAGAAGAAATCTTGTTTCTGTGTTACAAAGATGCAAAACATTGATCAAGTACTAGATTTGTCAATCTGAACTGCAGGTTTTGCATACATTTTAATATGATGTGTATCTGTGCATGAAAAGCCAGCTCAAAGTTGAACAGGTTCTGTGATGATGGGGTTGATGCTGTAAATTTGCATAAAATTATCTGGAAATCAGAATTTTCTGGGAGAAAAAAGAGTGAGCACAGTGCCCTCTGGGCCTTTACTGACATGAAAATGCTTGCACAAAGAATTAAGAAGTTAAACTGTCTCACAGAAAACATGTTTTCTGTCTTTAGTCTGTGATTTTTAATAGAGGGATGAGGTTCTACAAAGTGCTGCACTTTTCACTGCTTTGAAAGAAAAATATATGCAGCACCTTTTTCTCTTGCATGCCATTTTTTGCATGGCCACGTAGTCTTTTATAAACTTAGCAATACAATGTATGTGCTCCCACTGGTGCAACTTCATTTGTCTCATATGGCATGAAAAGCAGGATCAAGTCCAAATGCACCTGTGCCCTGCTGAAGGAAACTGTGCTGTTTTGTTGCAACTTAAAATGTATTTTCTTATTTAAGCTTTACTGTGTTATAATCCAGAAATCATTAAAATGCAGGTCTTCTCCATGCTCACCTAATTAGAACAAAGATTGTTTTCTCTAGGATACAATGAATTATAAACATGTATAACTGGTGATGCATCATGCAGAACAGACTGTTGGTACTCATTACTTGAAATCTATTTCATGCCATCATTCTCTCTCTGTGCCAAATCATTCAAAGAACCTCCTTTGCACATAAAGATGAGTAAGTTTGAATTCTTGTCAAGTGTACCTTTCTACCGTAAAAATTTTTGGGAAAAAAGTACCTCCTGCACATCAAATTGCAGGGAGCTGAGCAGTCCCAATTCTACTTCAGATAAAGAAGTGCACAGATGCATTTGGTTTAGGTTTGGAGACACTCTCAAAGCTCCAGTGTGTCTTCATATATTTGCAGTTAAGAGTTTGTCGATAAGGTTGTTCAGAGATCCAGGAGAAATAGCAAAGTTTAGCATTGGTTTCTATGTCTAAAGTCTTTGGGAATTTATATAGTTTAAATAAAGGTGCAGGAGCATATCTTTAGACCTCATGGGACTGTCATTGGGCAGCCTACATCACTCCAGTACCTCAGTCATGTCACCACGTGACAGCAGAAAACCCTGAAAGACTGGAGGTGATGAACAGCTTCTTTAAAGTCAAATTTGGCAAAGTAACATTTCATCAGGAGATTATTGTTTATCTCAAATGATACCTACTATGCCAAGTTTAGCATCCTGTAACATTCACAGTTATCTGCTCTGCAGTACTCACGTGAACCGTGGAGCATTTTCTGTCTTTGATCTGACACAACGTTTTCATCACTCCAGGGTAATCCCATTAAAATAATTTGTGTTTGACTGATAAGTAGCTAAATTAAATCTGATCAAGATGTGTACAGACACTTTGATGGATGCCAATAGTATTCCCAGTACTGATAATATTTCAAAGAACGTATATGTATGCCTGCCAAGACATGCCCTTGCTGCTGCTCTTCCCTTTCCCTGGCAATACTATGGACCTTGGATTCTCCTGGCTCAATACAATGTGTTACCTGAAATATCAGGGCAATTGCTTTTATGGATCAGAGGTACTAATGCAAATATGTATTATTCCCACTTGCTATTTAAAGTGGACATGGTTAAACGCGACATGAAAAGTAAACATCACCGGGTTTATTTATTTTAAAGAGTGCAAATGTTCTGTGTATGTTTATAAGAATCTGTCAGCTCTATGTATGTTTTTTTTAATTAAGGAGCTATATAAGAGGCTTGGTGTTGCAGAGAATTCCCTCAATTTATGCCTTTTATGGTAATTTTTAGGGATTCTGTCTGATTCTTTTTTTTCTGGAGTCACAGTCAGGGCTAAATTTTAAATCAGTTCAAACAGATACAGAATAGAATTAAACAAAGAGAATTTACATTATTCCTTAAATGGTGGTTGTAACTTTATTCCAATATGTCTGGTTTTAGCTGCCAACTATGTAGTTCTAGAGACATATTTTGATGAAAATATACTAAATTATATTTTCAATGGGTAATATGCTATCCAAGGCTGTTTATCCTATGCCAGACTCCCCAAGTTATAAAGCAACTCTTCAGAAAATTGTTTAGTAAAAGATCAACACAAATATCTTTGATTTTGAAAAGAAAAGAACTGCTGATTGCAATAGCACTATTGACAAATTCTGATGTTTTAACCAAAACTATTACAGTAGCCTTTTCTATATGGACTGCAAAGGTTTCCCTACTTTCTGCACCAAAACATAAAGACCAGGCACTTTTGAAAGGGAACTACTGGACTGGAATCACACTTTAGAAAGTGATCTCTGAAATTTATACCACTAGGCAAGAAGTACTATCTTTTTTCCCTCTGTATAAATAATGTTAATGATTTCCCAGTGCGGTTAATTATAGTCTTACGTTTCTTTATTTATATTTAGCTTTTCCTAATTAGGAAAGAATTTCCTAATCCTTAAGGCAAGAAATATTTCCTTAAGTATAAATAAGGTGTAAGAAGTTTTCTTGCTTCCCATCTTAAGCTTTTCAAAGTGTACCAAAACGGTCTGCATTGGAGAGGATACCATACATCTATCTTGTGGACATGTTGGAGGGTAAAGGGATCATTACAGTAAATGAGTTTTTGAATAGTTACAGATATTAAGCAGCAAGAGAACATCAGAATTAATATGAATGCCATTTTAAAAAAAAACAACAAAATACAAACAAAAAAGAAAGCGTCCACAAGACAGGTGCCTCTGTTATTACCTGGCAAGTACCCAAGTACCAACATGTAGAAAAGCAAAGCACTAAACTGTACATCTTATAAAATATCACATCAAGCTGCATAATGAATGATATACCCCACAGTTTTTCATGTTTCAGGGAACCTAGCTGATTTATATCATGGTGGTCTCTGTCTGCATAAATGACTGAGCCCTTGAATTCCGGTGGAGCTGAGAAACGCTTTCCGATCCATTTCGAGAAATGGAGGAGCTGTGGAGTCTGTAATCTCTGCCTGCTGTCTGCTTCCAGCACAAACTCCGCCACTTTCTTTTCAGCTCCCCTTGCACCTGTGTGAAAAAGAAAATGCACAAGACGAGCTGAAAATGTTCTTCTCACATGAGGAACTTTTTCAAGTTTATTTGCTGTCAAATGGGGACCTCTAGGAATAGAATCATAGAATGGTTTGAGTTGTAAGGGAATTTTAAAGATCATCTAGTCCCATGGGCAGGGACATGATTACAAACCTGAGGTGAAGACTGTGTCTGCACTGTCTGTGAGGAGGTGCCCCAAGGCCCTTCTCAGAATCAGTCTTGTATCACTTGTGCTGCAACAGTAGCTTTTGGTATCTAGCTATTAATCACACCTACTGAAGGCATTGATTTAAATCATTAGCCCCAAATCAGGCATCTCATGAATTTCAAAGGCCAGAATAGCACACCGGAGACCAAATGTCAATTCCCTGTGCAAGCAGCTGTTTTCTTCTGACTGATTCCTCCTGTCAGACACTGCACGCTGTTCAGTGTATAGTCTACCTCAAAAAGTGGCTGACATCAAGAGGAATTCCTTGCATCTTCCTCAGCTGAGATCAGGAAAGCTGCCACATGCTGAGCACTTCAGAAAATCTGCTGCTGTTCTTGGGCTTGGTTCTTTCAGAAGATTGTCCCTGAATACCTAATAAATAGTGCGTCAAGTTCTGAAACTTGCACAATGCACATTCCCTGTACCAGAGCTAGAACTAAGTAACAGGGGACACACTTACTAACACCCTAGTTTGCAAGGAATTAGATTTCAAACAGCTCTGAACTCTTCACTCATTTCTACACTAATTTCTTTGTTGCACAGAAACTGATACATATATATTCTATAAATAGGAATACAAATATCTTCTAAAACAGGTTACTGTATCAGAGTGCAATTATAGGGACACTTATACATTTACTGAAAAGAGTATCTAACACCCCCAGTAGGAAAGGTGAGACTTACTTCACTGTTCAGAAAACAATACAGGACTGCAACAATCAACCCCTGGAAAGAGACAATATTCCTCAGTAAGAAGGCAGCACCAACCAAGGCCAATAAAACATCTTTTGAATAAAAATGTTAAAATTTACCTGAAAAGATCCCAAACACAACTCAAAGATTATTTTATAATTATTGGAACTGCGGTCAGGAAATAGAGCAAACACTGTGTAGTGAACTCCAAATAATGGAATAAGCAACAACGTGGATTTTGCAAGTCTCCTGGGTAAACAGAAGAGAAAAAGCTGGAGTTTAATGAGAAGCTCTTGTTTTACTAAGATAAGAACTTGATGCAATGACATTTACATAAAACTCATATGACTTCAGACTTATCAACAGTCTTAGAGTCACTTACTGCAATTTGTTTTCCTTTCAGGCTTGTGATGAAATTAGCCACATGGTAACCTCAGAAATGAACGTGTCCAATTCCACGTTATACTTGATCTTGCTGACCTTGCACTCCTCCAAAAGCTGATAAAAGGCTGCAGGGCCTCTCTAAACCAAAAGACTTCTTTTCAGGTGCCCTCTGGACAGCAGCAGGGTGTAGGACCTGCCCTCTGCTTTGGCTCTTTGACACAAATCCAGTTCCCAGCCTAGTTTCATGGCTCAGTTCTTGGGGGTGGGATTTTACTGCACTATGCCACAGGACCATATTTGACAAAGTGCCACAAGCTGCCATCAGGTCTTACAAGACATTTTTTACCTGACATCAAGGGTTCAGAGTGGAAAGAAATAATTCCTGCAAAGTCATACTGACAGATCCTCTTGTATGAAATGTAAAATCTCTCTCTTGAAATTAGTATGTTGACATTTATTACCTTTAAATGTGCAACTGCACTGTTAGTCTGTACATTGCACATACACAGATACTAATTTTTATGTTGTCTATTACTTAACACTTTTTAGCACAAGACACTACTGAAGTTAGGGAAGGAGAACTTCAAATTATTTAGCAGAGCAGCTCTGACAAACTCCCTGTGAAACCACTGAAATGATGAATTGCTAATTATCCCTTATCTGTCACTTATTTCACTCTAATAACATCAGTTTTATATACTATACAAGGCCAGTCATGCGTAATTATGAATGTCTGGTATCAGATAAAATTCAAGAAGTTATAATGCTGAGTCCCATAATTCATCACTGTCTTGATGAATATAACTTGATGCGACAACGAAAGGATGGTGGTGTGAATTCACCTATTTTAACAGAAAAGTCAAGGTATTTCAAGCATTTTTATTTTTTTCTGTGTCAGTCTTCATGGCCTTTCTTTGTTCATAATGTCCCAGAGGCTGCATCTCTTTATGTGGAAATAATCACTTCTGACAGCAAAGTTTCTCAAGAATAGTAAAACCCTCACATCTAAAGGTGATACCAGTAAGCAGGACAAATAGGATTTCCTTGGCAGAAGAAATGCATTTACAACTGAAGGAGATGATGATGGCAGCAAATTTTCTGTTTTCCCAACTGAAATGGAAAACGGATTTTATTTCAACTTAACCTTACCCATCGCAAAAGTAAAATGAGCAACAAAAAGGATGGAATCAGGTAAAAGCAAGTGGGACACAGGAAGGGAAGAAAAATGCATGAGCAGTATTCATTTTAGACTTATATTTCACTTTGACTCCATTCTTGTTTTAATAATTTTTGTCTAGCTGATTTTACTTTCTCTATGCTGCACTTATATTTTAGTGAAGGAAAGAGACAGACAAAACAGCCTTACTCTTCTCTGTATTTTAGGAAATGCATTTGCATTTCAAAAAACAAGCCTTCCAGACCAGTATTTCTTGAAGAGGTTAATCTACTGCTCCCATGAGTATCAGCTAAAGACCATCCAATCCAAACTTAATCAGGCAATCAAATGCTAAAAGCAAAGAATTCACAGGGCTTAATAATGAAGGACAAGCTACTAACGAACATTTTATACTATGAAGCACTACAGTAAACTGGAAAATAATGGGACTGATAGGAAGGGAATGCCTTGTTTTCATAAAATATATAAATACCACACAGAAGCAAAAATTTCTTGCCTCAAGAAGTAAACCTGAGGGGATTTCCTACCCATAGGGCAGTCATTGTGCTAAATAACAATGTGGTAACTGCATAATTTAATCTGGGTTCATTTGGTTCTCCCACATGTTTAGTTAATTCAAGCAGCAAACACAAAAAAAGGATCATGCAGCTCTTTGAAGCAAAGCCTTATGTCAATCCAATAGTGTTGCCTTCTCTGTGGTGCATCAAAATTCTTCAATTTTGCACCAAACATATCACATTGTCTACAAAACACATAAGGTCCTATTTCTCTTGGCTTGAAAGGTATGCTTTACTTTAGCATGTCATGTTTTGTCTGCTTTTATGGCAAGAATTCAGTCTTTTTCAAATGTAGAAAAGGTGTTATCCAGGGGCACATTTTCAAAGGCCACTTGCATGGTATTGAATTTTCAGTGTTCACATAAGATTTTGTCTTTGAAATATCATATACATGCCCTGAAGTCAAACTAAGTGTTTATATCTGGGCTGTAAGATAAGTCCTCCTACAACAGACTCTTGATAATGGATTACAGTATCCAGCAGCTTTTGTAATAAACAGCAATAACTGATATTGCAATATAATAAAGAACAAAGCCAATTTTAGCAATGCATTTAATTAGCCCCCCAACATTCCTTAATTCTAAAGCTGTGGAAACAGGGGATGTTAGGATTTGATGCTCAAACCAAAACACAAAAGAAGCAAGCCTAAACAGAAATGAAGTTGATCTAAATCAGAAACACTTGTTTTCCTCTAGAAAAATAAAGACACTATTTTAAATCAACAGGAAACATTATATTTAATTTTTTACTTTTTTTGGGGAACAACAGAACTTCTTTCCAGCTCTTAAAATACATATAAATATTAAAACAAAAAGTATTTTACAAACAAAAGTTTTAAAAAAATGTTTTTAAGGAAGTTGAAGCAAAGTGTTTTGATCTTGAAACTTTTTTCATGTCGAAATGAAATATTTATACATTAAAAGAAAGATATTACTCTATATTTTTTGTATCCTATTCATTCATGGATTAAACTGAAATTCAAGAATAGTTTGTCGGTATTTATGAATTTACATTTTTATTGAGTTTAGTGTTTGACCAAAAAAAATTACCTCTTTTTAAGCATAGTGATAATATATTTATTAAACTACATCTAAAAGTACTTCTGAATTAAATGTAATTATAGTACCACAGCAATTGTTGGTAGCAAGTTTCAGCATATATCTAAAAATATGACTCACTTGTACTGCGACTGGTCATTTCCTCCAACATCTGGAGATCTTAACTTCTGCAGTAAGATTCTTATAATACTAATGAAAAGTATAAAATTCACCTGCAAAGAAAACAAATATAATTGTGATTTCTGATTTCTCCACTCAATACGCAGCACAAAGAAATGCCTATCAAGTCAGATAAATCACCTCAGCCGTGGGTGTCATGTACCTCTGCCAGAATACATTAAACCCTACAGTGTCAAACCTCGTCTCTGTTTTCTGCCTCGCTAGGTTTGTTACATCCAGCGCACCTCTGCATGGCCACCAGTTCTAGTCTGAGCCTCTGAAAGCTCCAGCTGTCAGCAGTGCCCTCTTTCCAAAATCCCAGCTGAAGACAGGTTTCCCAGCAGGGTGGGACATCGGCTGTGATTTGGTACCATCAAGCACTGTCCTAAATTGTCGTGTGGATACGTGACTGGAAGCCCAAAGGAAAATGTAAGTCCCATACACAGTTCCATCCCTCTTGCTTCCCACCTTGACTTTCAGTATTTTCTGTCTGAATTAGGGGAAGAAAAGATGGTTGTACAGGCGAGCTGTGCACTTCAAACAAGCACAGAAAGGGCCTCTCACAAGTATCTCTCTGTCTGCCACGAGTATTTTTGCAGACATCATCACTGAAGGAACTGAATCCGTGTAGTCTAATATTTTGTTCTCATGACAGCTTTCTGAGACACAATAGTAGCATTATCTTATTTCAAAGAAAGGGAATGGAGGCAACTGGTTAAAAAAAAGTTATGATTGACTCTGCTCAATCTAGAAACCGAAGTGCAAAACTCAGCAGATCCTAAGTCTCATTCCCATTATTTCTTCATCCTTGGCTTTTGGCATCTTGTGTTTACCAGCCCTGCTGGTGCTGGATTGTTTGATGTAATCTAGAAAACTGCACACTAAATACAGCATGCCCGTACTAAAGTGAGAGAACACTTTGAAACCACACCACAGCAACAGAATGAGCTAAAAACTGCAGCTACTACTACATAAAAAAACTGCATCAAATGCACAGAGTATAGAAGACATCAACCTAAGAAAAAATTTCTATCACTGTAAAAATGAGCATTTTATTGTTTTTAATCAACCCCATCCCAAAGCCCAGAATCAGGACGTTGGGTACCCAACCAGCCTGCCTCACTGCTACAAACCTTTGGTCTCTTTCTGTTTTGATATATTGCTGGAACTCTTCTTTTTCCAGTCTTAACAATCTGGCTGTAAGCTTTTCAAGTTCAATGAATTTCTGTGTCTACTCTGACACACTCAGTACAATTTGTGATGTTAATAAAGAACCTATGAGCATAGCAACTGCACGTCCCTCTGTATTTAATATTTTGTTTGAAGTGACAGGTGAAGGGAAGTGACAGGAACTGACAGGGATTAAATAAAAAAATAGGGAAATTAAATTAATATTTTTTTAAAAAAGAAAAAGAAAGAAATGTTAGAAAATACAGGCCTTTACTGAAGTAAACATACATTTTTCAGGAAGATGATGATTTAGAAGTTTTCCTTGATGCAAGTCTCCTATAAAAGTAACAGGCAGAAGCCTGTTATTGCTGATTGTATCTACAGATGTACCACAGGAGAATGTACAGACCAAGGGATATAAATTTAGTTTGCCATATGCGCTGGAGCCAGTATTAGTGGACAAGGAGAAAGCCTTCCTTTTAATTTTACATTTATTAGCCACAAAATAGGAGAAGGAAAAATCTTGATTCTCTATTTGCAATGGGTTTGGCAGAGTAACTACTTGTTCTTCACTGGCATCCCTAGTTTCTACTGTAACAGAATAAACTGTTAGCCATTTGGTTTCGGAAGCATCAAATTATCTGCAAAACTACACTCAGGTGACTCACATTTTTGACTGATGTTCATGTATTACATTCAAGTCTGTTTTCAAGCACATACCTTTCTATCTGTAAGCACAGTTTTGTATTAATGAAATATATGCTTTCTTGTTTGGAGTTTGTAACAGCTCTTGCCACTGCTGAGCTTGTAAATCCAGCCAGCTGAAACTGGGCAACTGAACCCAGCAACTGCCACTTGAATTACTACAGTGGAGCAAATAAATTTATCTAAGATAAACAAGAGATATATCTGAGATATTTATACCCGTAATGTGAGATAACAAGAAAAACATTTCTCAATTAGTTTGATGTGACAGAAGTACTATTTCCGTCCGAACACCACTCCTCCAAATGAAAGTGATTTATGCAAGTGGAAGTACGGAGAAGGCAGGAAAACCTTTGTCTGATTTCCTTCTTCTTTCAAAATCATATTAATGGCATCATCCTCACAATCAGGCTCTACTCTGCTCTTCTTTTCTTCACTCTTCTTCCTCCTCTTTAAGATTTTCATAGTCAACCATATGGCAGGCTATCTTTCATGCCATCACATAAGACAGTTGATGAGAGCTCAGGTGTTCTGCTCTCCTTTATTTTCCTGAAATCCAGCTTTCTTCAGAGATTTTCTGTGTTCATCTCACTGACTGCTTACACAGATGTCCTTCCTACTACTGAAGCCATTTGTTGCTGCTGGTCACCTTGTCACCATTCTCTGGGAATTTTCCAGTCTTCGTCCATTCTCGAGCAGACTGAGGGCGCTGTGTGAGTATGATGTAAGTACATCATACTTTTATTGAGAAACATCATGAGTCTTTCACAACACTTATCCAAAGAACTTGCAATGAGCTGTTTTCACTGTTAAATGGCAGGCAGCACTGACCTCATTATTCAAAGATTTGAATCTTCAAATTTTATTTTTGTTAGAAGGTAACAGGAAATGTTGAGCGTATCACTGTGTATGCATATTGAAAATTATTTTCTCATTAATGTAGTACTATTCTGTCATCAACGGCTGGTTTTATATGACACAGCAGTAAGTCTGCATAGCATCCCAGCTGCCACAATGTAGTTTGATCCTCCAACAAGGGTAAGTATCACTGCTCTTATAACTCCTTGCACTTCTGAATTCTCCTGTCACAGCTTAACTTTCCAAAGGCAAAACGTAGTTCATCAAACAGCTGGAGAAGCATCTAATCAGAGAAGCGAGTGACCTCACACAGTACACACTGCAGAATTTGACCATCTTTAGTTGCTCTCAACCCTATAATATGCTGCTTAAGAGAAGAAACATCTCTGGAAGGTGGCAGCAGATCCTGAACATGTACACCTGGCAAGCTAAAAAATTTAATTTGCAAAATGTTTCCCTATGTCTCACAATCCCATCACATCAAATCAGTAACAGACTTGATAAAAAAAACAAAAACAAAAACAACAACAAAAAAACAACAACAAACAGAGCATGACTGATCCCCACCTCAAACAGTGATTCTAGTCCACATTTTATGATATACTGGATTTTAGGTGATGGAACAGTACTCCATTTTTTTAACTCAAAACTCATTTCTCAGTCTTAGCTAAGATGCAGCTGCAATACAAGTCTGCCAAACACACTTGGATAACTTCTGTCTCCAGGTCTAGGACTTCTTTGGAGAAGTACTGCTCTCTGGCACATGCAGTCTCAGCTGTCTAGCAGATAGCTGTTTAAATTGAACATTCAGAGAACAGAATTTCATCTTCCTGTAAACACCAGGTGGTTTGTTTTGCTTCCATCTTTCAGTATATTTTTTTTCACTCTGGATGAACCCTCATTCTCCAGCTCCATTGAGGCACACATATTCTCTTCATGCTGTAGTTCTGCTGCATGCCCGTTTCTTCATATAATAAAACACATTTTCTGTGAGTCCTTCCCTTATCTTATTTCACACAAATGCCTACTCTGTTTTCTCTTTAAGCACTGTAGAACTCACTCTGATGAAGATGACAGGAATTTCTCTCAAAATTATTTTCAGCAGGCACAGATTGAAAGGCAAGCCCAAGCGAAGTGCTGGACTGATCTGGACTCTTGAAATGTTGTGTAATCTAATAATGCCCTAACTGTTCTGATTAAAACCTTAAAAACAAAACAATGGTATCTGAAATGTATTAATTTGCACTGTGACTGTTTTCAGAAATGGACATATAACAATAGTATATTATGCCCAAAGTTGATTACACAATCATCACAGTGAACAAGAATTTTATTATGCTACTCCAGTAATTCTAATGATTTCCACACAAGAAAAGCCCCATGAAACATCCTCACACGGTATTCTTTTGTAAATACTTTGTGTTCAATATATATTTCAGTAGGCTACCAATTAAGGAAAGATATACACAGCCATATTTTTATGGCTGCAATAATATCAGATTCTCAATTGCAGGGCTCTCTATTTACACAAAAAATCAAATCTGCAATTCATTGAAAAAATATAATTAGAATTTTGCTTCCCCCATGCTCATAAACAGGAGAGATGTTGAAGAAATAACAACATAAAAATAAAACCAACTGCTTATTTACTAGAAGGCAGATAAATTTTGAAGGCATCAGATTTTAATGGCCTTGGCATACATTTCTCCTACAGCACAATTTCTTTTCATTAAAACAGAATTCTTGCCTGCCTGTAACTAGCAGTAAAGAATAATGGCTGTATGTACTGCACAACGCTGAACTGATCTATAATTCATGCTTCAAAGTTTACTTACTATAATAGAAATTAAAATTGGTATTCGTATAACCCACCAGGGACCACCATGCTCATTTGTATCCCAGCAACTGTAAAAAAAAGAGGGAAAATTATGTTGACATGAATATCATCTGGCAAGCAAGACCTATGAGAAGTATTTTTTACATACAAGTCAAAGCACACTAAAGTAGTGTCAGTTCTAGCCTAGAATTTGGCATTCAAACTTCTGCTTTTAATGTTATTTCCCTGGTTTTAATATGTATATTCAAATCAGCTAAAACATCAGACAGACTAGACTCTACCATCAGGAATCATGGAGGACATCTGCCTTTAGGGAAACCAAGCTTAGTTTCACTTTGTGTAAGGACTCTTTTCCAATAAGCACTTAACACCAGCCTCTGGGTAGCAGCAAGATCTAAAGCAACTGACAGATACAACTTGAAATGACATAATCCCTTGTGGGATATTTAGGTTACAGATGGCTGGAAGTGGCTTAGGAAAATGTGAGACTTAAACTGAAACTTTGTCTGAAAACCTGAAAATTTAACTTTCACTGTGGGCTCAGCATTTTTGGTCCAAATACACTAAGTGAGCTGAAAGATTAATCTTAAGCAAGAGAAATACCCTTCAGTGTATTCAGCTCTGTGCCTGTCCCCTTCAGACAAGCAAACTATCTTTGTGTGAACACCACCATATCCAAGGAGAGGATTGTACTGGCACAGTTGGAGGCTTTAAGCTTTCTCTCTCATACACGCACTTACCCAGTGTCCTCTAAAATGATTCGTGTCACTGTCCACGTAATAATGAATATGGTAGGAATTCCTGAAAAATCCCAAAGAGATTTACAGATGATCACAAAAATGTAAGGCCACAAAAAAAAAATCAGCCTGCTAGTAACCAATCATTCCCCAAATATAGAGCATATAGTAAACAGTTCAGTGAATGAAAGGAGATGTCCATCTGATCAGCTATGTGATGTAAGCAATGTATTACAAAGACTGCAGGGAAGTGGGTTTATCACTTATAAAAATGGAGCCATAATGACTAATATACACAGAACATGCCTTTCTTAGGTTTGTTTCAAGCTGTCAGAGTGACCTACAGGGAAACAGATACAAGTTATGTATTCCCAGTGCTCTTCCAAGGACTACAATATAAAACTAAAGTGTAAATCATTTCTTAAGGAACCATTCCCATTTCCCAGCAATACCTAAATGTTTTATGACCACCTATTACTGGAAGCTTTAAAGTGCTCCATATAAATATCATTGCACTTTTGGAAATGAAAGAAGTAGATGTACTTAAAACCAGATGAACAATATTACTGGGCTTTTGAAAAAGGCAAATAGCATGGCATAGCCTGTGGCTGTGTAGCTAAACTTACTTTTTCCTCCCGTATTAGGAAAGCCTGAATCGTATGTTTTGTGGTGGCAGTCTTTGCACCATCCTATATACTGAAGAACCCCATGGCATTGTGTCATGGCACAAGTCAGAGCCATCCCAAGGAGCAAGCCAGCAGTTATTCTTCAGCAGTTTTATGCCCACTTTCTCTCACGGCACAGTGGCCGTAACCTATGCTGGAGCTGAACCAAGGAATTAGTGAGTCTGAGGAGTCATCCAACAGAAATGGCATGACTACCTTTGTGTGAAATACTGAACCTGACTGATACACACACAGCGAAAAGAAAGTTATTATTGGAATATCTTTAAATTCTTACCCCATCCAATCAGCAGGTAGATTGTGAAATGTCTGTTGGGGGAGAATATTAGCACAAGGAGGATGTGGAGGTAAAGTCCTTCAACCAAAAGCCAGTAAAAGTTTGCCATGACACCATATTGAAAAAACACCAAAATAGCCTTGCAGCCCACCTGAAATAGGAGAATAGAGATCAAAGTTGTTGCAGGAAAGACACTGGATTATTTTGTTATTAATATAGCCTATAGGTCTTAGCTCTCCATGTAATACTACATGGATGATGAGACAGAATGTACTCTCAGGACATTTGCTGAGGATACAAAGCTGGGAGGAGTGGCTGACACACCAGAAGGCTGTGCTGCCATTCAGTGTGACCTGGACAGGCTGGAAGGTTTGATGGGGAGAAACTTAACTGAAATTCCCCAAGGGCAAGTGTAGGGTACTGCATCTGGGTAAGAACAACCCCATGTATCAGCACAGGATGGGGGCTGACCTGCTGGAGGGCAGCTCAGAGGGAAAGGATCCGGGAGATCTGGTGGACAGCAGCTGACCATGAGCCAGCAATGTGCCCTCATGCCCCAGAAGGCCAATGGCATCCTGGGGTGCATGAAGAAGAGTGTGGTCAGCAGGTCAAGGGAGGTTCTCCTACCACTCTACTCTGCCCTGGTGAGGCCATATCTGGAAAACTGCACCCAATTCTGGGCTCCCCAGTTCAAGGACTAGGAACAACTGGAGAGAGTCCAGCATAAAGCCACTGAGGTGATGAGGGGGCTGGAGCATCTCCCATATGAGGAAAGCCTGAGAGAGCTGGGTCTGTTTAATCTGGAGGAGACTGAGGGTAGATCTCATGAATGGGTGGGTGTCAGGAGGATGGGACCAGACTCCTCTTGGTTGTGCCTAGTGACAGGACGAGGGCCAATGGTCACAAACTGGAACACAGGAGGTTCAACTTAAACATAAGGAAAAAATTTTTTACTGTAAGGGTACCAGAGCACTGGACCAGGCTGCCCGGAGAGGTTGTGGAGTCTCCTCTGCTCTTAAGACATTCAAAGCCCCTCTGGACATGTTCCTGTGTGACCGAGTCTAGGTGATCCTGTTCTGGCAGGGGTTGGACTGGATGAACTGCAGAGGTCCCTACCAACCTCTACCATTCTACGATTCTGTGATATTAGTAACCCAGGTCCAGTCAAGAAAATTGAGACACTGTAACCATTACTGTATATATAAAATAAAATGAATAGTAAAAAAAAAATATTTAGATGGCTCTCATAGCAAGTTTGCTCAAATTTTGGAAACTTCATAGCATAAATATCGGAAAAGGTAGCAGTCATCAATAAATGTACACATTTGCAATGGTAAATTAGTGAATGGCTATTAGACTAAATGATCATCTACTATGTGGCTAATAAATAAATATATTAATAATAAATATATTAAAATCCCAGCTGGCTTCCTAACACAGTAAAAATTAAGAAACTGCTTTATGAATTTTTCAAGGCTAAATAGGAAGCTGAGTGAAAAATATAATGTTACATTATGAATATTCTAAGTAGACTTAGAAGAAAAAGTTGACTGGACTTCTAAAAATTATGTTTTCCCTGTAGAAAATGCTTTAGTGTCTCTTAATTAACAAAACACATAAGCACATATCATAAAATGAAGTCCCAATATACTTATAGTCTGTGTGCTGCTCTTCAGAATTAATTTTCATGTGAGTGTGCTGTTGATGTTCCACAGTGCTGGCTGCTGCTACTTTTGCCCTTTCCAGGAGGAATCTGGGATGTGAGAATCGAACATAAAAATGTTTCTGTGCTGAGACTGAACTGAGAAATGTGATGATAGGATGAATGTAACAGACTAAACAAAATGGACTAAATAAAACTTCTTATTTCTGCCTGCTTTACTCCCTCATTTCAAAACCCTTCATACCTCCACTGTTTCTGTTAAAATTCCAAGTATATAAAATGCCTACACAGGTAACTGTCACATTTAGTAATTAATTTCTATGTTTAAACACAGGTGTCTATTATGAAGTGAGATGCCCTCAGAGACCTCAGTCACCAGCTGCTAAGCCTTCTGGCATAGACCTCCTGGAGATACTTCTTTGTACCCATCAGCCCCTTGTGGTGTCTCAGTGTATCCCAGGTAACGTACATGCCTATATCTATGCCTGTGTACATGTCTATATAGACAACTAGGTAGGAGCCCAAAGTCTTGAATTCATTTAACCTAGTTTTAGCTGCCTACAAACAATGCTAGCTACCTACTAGCCAACTAGCTCCTCATACAGCTCATGAAAAGACTCAGAGAGAAAGAGTCTTTCCAGAGAAAGTCTTAAAGCAGATGACTTAAACTGTCCAGTAAGAACTTTGTCCATTAAGTCCAGTAAGGATTTTGTATCCATTGAAGGGATATCCATTGCAGACCAGTAATGGGCCAGAAAATTTAACATGGAGAAAATTAAACTTTTCAAATGTAAGTTGAAATTTGGTTTTATGCTCACGACTACTTACAACCAGATTAACAGCCAAAGTCTAACATTTCTGTAGTCTCTTCTAAATTCCAGTACTTCCCTATATTATATTCATGATTTACATACCAGTACCCTGCATCAAAACTTTCCTTTCCTCTTGCAGCTAATACCTGTATCAGGTGTATTTCCAGCTGCTGAACAGTGAATGTATCTGTCAGTAAAGACTCAGCCAAAATTACAGCTCTGTGTCATTCGGATCCAGGACCTATTTACACTGCATTTTGCATCGTGTGCTTTTAAACATCTGTGTGTGCAGCAGAACTGTGGAACATCACACACGTGTGCCACAGGGTAAACCCTGCATGCAGTTACATAGGAAAGGTAGCATCCAGCCAGGGCAAGACAAAACAGCCTTGCCATGCTGGTGTCAGATCATTCCATGTATAGTTCAACAGCAAGTACTCAAGAGTTCACAAAACTGGACATATTCAAATAGGAAAGCATGAAGCTTTTCAGCCAAGAATAACTGGAGAATAAAAGAAATTGCAGAAATCAAGTAGTATTTTGAGAATCCATTGAATAATCTTTCAAGGAGCTAAGAACTTCTGATTATACCTCTGGCAGTCTGCTTACTAAATACTTTTCTTCCTTTGGATGTACTAACTTAGAGCCTATTTGTCTTCATTAGAAATATCCCAGATTATGAATTCATACATACATACAGCTTGGTTCTCACTGCTAAGAACTTTAGTCTTTGAGACAATGTATCTTCAACAGTATAAAAATATCTTCCATCTTTTTCTCACAAGTTTAAACTGTAGTAAATTAAATTCAGAAGGTATTCAGCAATATTTGTCAGGTTCTTCTGCAGCACTTTTGACTGAATCAATGGAGGCAGAGAATGGAGAATACCATACAGTGGTCAGTCTTTTAACAGCAATACTTGATAATTTTTTACCCACTGTGCATGAAAAGGCAGTAAACATTAGCTTGTCAAGAATGCAGATGACAGCACTTCTGTCACAGCCAGAAAGTACAGAGGAGTTAATAAAGACAACTCCTGCAAATATTTAATTCCCTGACTCATTTCTTTCCCTCCATTGATACCTGTCCAATTCCTGCTCTCCTCATAAAGCTGCTGGAACATTTCCAGATGAACTGCCTTTAATAGTTCCCACCTGATGGCACTCCTGCTTGCCTTAGAACTCTCCCAGCCGATCAATGCAGTGGCCATATCTATTCTGAGCTATAGCTGGTCATGATTTGTTTTGGCAGATGACATACTGTCCCTTCATGGACAGACAAAACAACATTAATTTATCTTATTTGTGCTGCAACCTTCTTTCTCTGGCTACTTCTAATAGACCATTTTGCTAGTCATTATATTCTCTACAGAACTGTCCACACTAACAGTTAGCTTTCCTAAATATTTAAAAGGATCAGGGAGGAATATTTAGTGACACAACAGTATTATACCAGGTAGCAAATGAGGTTTATTACCCACGAGGTTTGATCCTCTGGACAGTGAGCGGTGTTGGAGCTGGAATAGAGGATATCATCCTTGACTAAAACAGAGATTGCTCTTAGAATGAATGACAGGAACAGGTTCAGATGGATGTAATTCCGAGTACAATGAAGTTTTCTAAAAAGAGATTTAAAACCGGGCATTTTAGATTTCAATACAGAAAGCTCTTGAACAGACTTCCATTACTCTCTGGTCGTTTCTTAGTAATATGAACCTTGAGTAAGAGCCTACCCTTTTCTTCTCTGTCATATTGTCACTGCTGCCTTGCTGCTTTCTTTTATCATCATCATCATCCTTCTCCTTATCATTACAGGCTGTCCAAAATAAACAAATACAGTATTTCTTACTCCTTTTCAGTATCACAGACAAAAAGATCCCAGTGGTATTTCTCCCACACTTTAACATAAGCTGACAATAAACACAGATTATTACATCCTTCTGTGTGCACACTCATCCCAGTGTTTTTCTTGCAAATAAAAGCTTTATTATCCTGGATATATTTCAGATATGCTCTCATCTATTATTTTCTGGTGTAATTTTTTATTTAACTCCTGCATCTTGCTATATAACGGCTTTTCATCCTATGACGTAAGTGTATGCAGGAACAATTAAAAAATGCATTCAAAACATTAGATCCCCTAATCTTTCTATCCAGTGAGATGTAAAACTTCTCTTCTTTAGTCCAGCAGCCATGTGAAAGCCTGACAAACAAATTACAAATTACATACTCCAAGTAAGTGAATGAGTGCTCAGGGGAAGCAAGTTATAAGTTGAGGGCTTCTCACTTAAAAGACTTTCCCGTTGAGATCTTCCCACTTAAGAGAATTTTTTTATAGCAAATCCTCAGGACCAAACTGCTAAAAGGGGTTTTTTTTTGTCAAAATCAGCATCTTGAACTGTATATGGAAATAAGCCAGAAGCCAGGGCATTTTAGCAAGTACAAAC
This sequence comes from Mesitornis unicolor, assembly GCF_000695765.1. NCBI lineage: Eukaryota > Metazoa > Chordata > Aves > Mesitornithiformes > Mesitornithidae > Mesitornis > Mesitornis unicolor. Next base: position 6,804 of record NW_010200145.1, on the reverse strand, counting down.
AATGAAAGAATGAAGAAACAATACGATGTTATGGTGGCATACAGTGGCAGCTTCCAAGTAGTCTTCACAATTTGATTTTTACCAAAGATTATTTAAATAATCCATTCTGAAACTACTAAAGCAAGGAGAGTTACACTGAGTGTA
>NW_010200145.1:0-6629 GCF_000695765.1 Mesitornis unicolor | reverse complement strand
GTAGGGAAGTAAATAACAGATCCATCTTGCTATCCCCCAGTTTGGGAACGGACATAGCACCAGGCTGAACTTAAAGCAGCTGTCAAAAGTCCAGTGAATTCTGTGGCTATGAAAGTTCTTTGCGAAAACAAGTTCTGAGAAAAACTGAAACACCACTAGTACACTGGATTGCATTGTTTGTTTCTATGGAATTCCAAGATAAGCAAGCTGCAAATCGGAGGAAAATATTTTTCTTGAGTAAGTAACTTAGATGATTAGTTCTTCATCCCATTCAATAGCTGAAATGATAAATGCTGGATACACACAAGGCTGTCAAACCAACATTTTGAAAGTAGTGGGCAAGAAAGTATTTTTATTTGGGATATGTGTGATGATTCAAAATAAAAAATAAATGCTCTTCTTTAACACTGGCACAAAACCTATCATGCTCATTCCTTTGATATGACTGCCTCGTGATACAAAACCATCACATGAGGAAGGTTTACAGACAGTTGATGCACAGGAGAGCACATCTTCCAGAACTGATGGAGATTCATATTTTTCTCTTTGTTAAGAAACACGTATCATCAGGTGTGGTGTAGTCAGGATTTGATAAGCTACTTGGTAGGTCCCAGGATACTAAGGGTGACTGTTTCAGAGTTGAATGACTGATCTTTATAAATAGTGTCTTGACATTTTCTGTGAAGAACCATGGGACCTTCTAGGGCAAAGTATGTTTCTTGGATAGGAGGTGTTACCAGCTGGGTAGCAGAAAGGTAAAACATACAGAAACATTTTTATTTTCCAAACTATGTCCTTATAAATGACTGTAATGTATGGGGTGCCCTACAACATGTCTGAGAGACAAACAGGCATGTACATGTAGCCATGGGATGTACATGTAGCATTCAATTTTATGATTGATAATTTACATTTGCTTCAGCTGCAGCCTTCTATAATAACTGGCTGCTTGCTGCATCCTTGGGAAACTATACACTGAACAGGGTATTTTTACGACTTATTTGGGTTCTTAATTCAAGTCACTATGTTAGGACGTCCCTACATTCCCTGCAGATAACAGAGAAACAGAATTCTTTAGGGAGAGACTCAGAAGACCTGAAAAAAACCCTGGGTTTTTCCACTGACTCAACAGAGAGATTGGGGAGTTCTCAACTTGGAGATTTAAACTGAAGTTGAAGGTTTTGAGTACACCTCTGAAATTCTTGACCTGTTTGTAATATAACTTACTTCTTCTGGTGGACAACATTCAGATGCCTATAATGAACTGTCTTAAATACTTTATTACATTTTAGCAGTTTTGAAATGTATGATCTGCCAGTAGCACTTGCTGGCAAAAAGATGAGAACCATGAATGACTCAATTAATTTTCTTCAAATGTATTCAAAAATATAATTATGGGTTATATATCTGCTCTGAATAGTCTCTGAATATTTAAATATTGAAAAAAATTGATGGCAGACTGAAAGGCTTACAGAACTTGCCATAGGAATAGCTCATCGGTGCAACGAGGCTCTGACAAACAACATGCTGTCCTCTACATATTATGTGTACTTCTTTTCTACCAAATCTGAGAGATGCATTTTCTTGTTTTTCTTGGTGCAGAGGGGAATGGAAAACTTTAATGGAAAATATTAAGCTTATTCTATTAGACAGTCAGAAGTGGTACACAAAGACATGAAGTTGTAGAGACTGAGAGAAGCTATGATACTGCTAATATCATTTTGCAATATCTTTTACCAGTTGGAGATTGCCTTCAGTCTCAGAAAACTCCTAGAAATTAGGCAAAATCAACAGATAGTCTTACCTTTCCTAACACTGCCGAACAAAAATATTGCACATCCAGCATGATCCTTCAGCACAATTATCCATACCTTTACAACCCCACTTGGATAAATCAATAATTAACCTTGATTATAGCACCCCTGGAGACCACTCAGAAGCTTTTGCAAAATATGACTGCCCTCTTGTCCAGTGTTGAAACCAGCATCCTACTAATTTTCAAGAGTAATTCAATGTGTCAATTTTAATCAAATAGAAAATGCTTCATGCAATCCGTTCCTAAATGGCTGTTCTTTCTTACATGGGTTGTAATGTCTGTAAAATTGTAAAGTGCTTTGAAATTTTTTAATATGAATGGTGCTAACAAAAATCAAGTTAGCAGTACATTATTGCCAGCTGTTTAATTGAGAAAAGTGTAAAACCAATGCATTTTCTAAGTATCTGAGCAATCAGACAACAGTTAAAATCATCTTATAATTGTCACTCATGAAAAATACATACCTGAAAAGGCAAAGAATTATACTTCCTGTTGTAAGTGCAATCAGAGATACGCTGTGTCCAAGGGTATAAATTGCCTTCACCCTTACATAGAAGTTGACCTGGACAGAAATATATATATGCAGAAACCACTTACTGATAAGAAAAACTGACTGTGAAATCATAAAATTTTCTATTAAATAGCTCTGAAGGCTAAATAGCATTATTTTCACTCTTTGCTCTACAGTATGTAACGAGAATGCTCTATCTTTATTCCAACATATTTTTGCAATGCAACATATCAAGCCAATAGTAGAAAATTCAGCCTCAGGAACTCAAAACTTAAGACACAAAATCTGGTACAATTTCAGCTGATTATTTCATGTCAATAAGCTCAAAGAAAATAGCAGATTCATCGTTTTCCACAAACACAATCAGACTGGGAAGAATGAGCCACAGTTTGAAAGAATGGATTACCCCTGAAAGAAATAACCTCTCTCAATCCTTCTGCTCCAGTGTACTTCGTAATGCATTTATACATGAGTTTAATTTTAAAGACATATTTAAGTCTCATTAATTTCCTAATCCAATGTTCAAACACTTTATTAAATTGTGACCCAAACAGCCCTTTCTTTCTTTAGCAAAGTTATTTGCTAAAACTTGAAAATTTTTCTACAGAGGAGAAACAGACTGAAGTGCACAGTCTGCTGATTAACTGCAGTTATCTGTACATTAACCAGCTACATATTACATAAAATCCTATTCTGAATGACATCAAGAAAAACAATGCTAAATATTCTCAGAATAAATCTGCTTCTTCATTAATGCCTAAAACAAAGTCATTAGTCTGACATTATTTTCCACTGAAGCTAGATAAAATATTGAAATTGTAAAGTTTTTTACCATGTCATGACATTAAAGTTTTTAACAGCAGTGTAGGATGTGCTATGTATAACAGACAGAATTTCAATATTTAGTACACATGGTTGTATCACTCACTTTCTCAAATAATGTTTGTAAAAAGTGGGAAGGAAACAACACTTCAAAATAAGCTAAGATAGGAAAAGGAAAAGCAAATCACTTAATATATTTATTTTTATAGCGTTTAAAAGGCTAGGTAAAGAGGTAACTTTAGTAATCCCAATTCATGGTGAAATTAGCTGGACATTCACTTAGCAAATACAGTACAGATATGGAAAAGACTAAAGGAAATGTTAAATGAAATTAAGAATCTTGAAACTGCACTACCACAGATACAGTTAAAGGGGAAAAAATAAGGGAAACATAACTGCCATAGATCTTAAGTGTATTCACAGCAATTGCCATGCTTGTCAGGAGCTAAAAGTGGTATATGAGGTGTCACAGGAAGCAGAAATCTTTTTGTAATTAGAAAAGTAAGCTGTGATGGCCTTTCTGACAACAGTCCTGACATTTTAATGCTTTGTTTGCTTTACATAATATTTATTTACTGCAGAGAAAAAGAAGGAAAATATGGACCTAATGAAGTTTCCAATGACATTAGAATGACCATAAGAAAGTCCTGCCAAAATCCTGAATAAATATTTGGTTTGGGTTTGGGGTTTTATTGGTTTGTTTTGTTGTTGTTGTCATTTTTAAATTGGTGTCCCTGGGTAGTTAAAATGGTAAAACCTAAGGTATTACTTCATTGCTTTCTATAGACTGTATATTTGCAGAGCTCTGCTGCATTCCTAGGGACTCCCTGTGGGCATAAACCGTAGCTCTATTTCACCAAGCATTAGGTGTCTACACTGCAAATACAAACATCTAAGGCAACGCAGGGTTTCTTCATAGGGTCTTCTAGGAAACATTTCTTGTATATATGCAAGTAGTCAACATGGACTTCATTGGACATATTTCTACAGCTGAAGAGGCTCCACAGTGACTAATTTAAGTGTAGCTATCCTGAGTGTACAACTGCTTGCACTTAGACGGATGCCTCAAAAAGATCCTGGTTTTCCACACGAATTCCATGTTTGCCAAATAGGACTCTTAAATAGTCCAATTTTTCTTGAACGATGTTTCTATAATTGTTTCCAAATGCAATTCTTTTTTTTTTCAAAATTAACATAATTAGACATAAAATCAGTTTTGAAGAACTGTCCTTCAGTTTCCTGCTAGAATGGGAGAATTCTGCTCCACAGTTAGGCTAATTTTTGAAGAGCTCTAAAACCTTTGCCTACAGACTGTGGCAGATGCACCCACCCTACTAGAGACCTGAGAAAGACCCAACAAAAGACAGTGCTAAGGTTTCTGGCCCTGGTGGCGCCAGGACTGCCTCCCCCCTCACAGCTCATGTCTGGTCCACACAGTGGGGGGTCAAAGGCAGGAAAGTTGGGATCCTCAGCCAGTAGGGGGTGACACGACCATGTATTGACCACAGATCAGATTCGACCAGGGTATAAACGGGGCCCCGCTGGAGGACTCATTTGAGTCGGTCCTCCTCGGAGCAGCGGGTCTGCAGTCGGGAACTCTCCCCTTGAGTTGGGATGCCACTTAAGGAAACTTCTCGAGATTGAGAGCCCTCCCTTTTTGGTGAGTGAGTGAGTGCACATTTTGGATTGTTTGGCCAAAACTTAAGAATTCTTAATTTAGCCATGTCTGGTAATATTCCCAACCAGCATATCGAACCTGTATTTGTTAAATGTCAGTGGGATGTTGTTTTGGTGAATGAAGTTTTGTCTGCTTCATTTCAATTGCAGATTAAAGCTTGTCTGAGTTCATTATCTGTGTGCGTGTAGCCATTTTGGTGCAATTCTGTGACACAGACAAGCACTGCAGAGCACCCCTACACTTTTTAAATTTGGCTTTTGTCTGAACATATGCCAGTCTTCAGGCAATTTTCTGGGAACAGAGTGATAAACAGTTTCTCAGCAGCAATTACAACAGATCATGGCACTTAAAACACTATAAATACTTTGGGCACTCTCCTTCATTCATTCAACCTGACCTGCTCTACAAAATCTTGGAAAAAGGATGTTCTGATAAATGACTTAAAATTTGGCAACCTCATGTCCCTATCATCAGTATTCCGGAAGAAAATTAATTTTATTTCTTATTAATTTTATTTATCGTGCACAGTGGGATTTGCGAATGTAGTGTAAAGCGAAAAAAATATGCATAGCAGTTCCACAATATGTTGTATTTGTTATGAACTTGTTGGCACTTGAGAGCCCACTACAACACTCTTCTACTGAGTGTACAGACAGAAGCATCAATGGTCTCTAAAACAAAATTTATCAACATCCACCATGTAAATTTCAGGGAGATTAATGTCATTTGCAAAAGAAGTTGCAATGACAATGTATCTGTGTTGTTTAAAGTGGAAGATTTTCTGTTCACTTTCATGGAAAGGAATGCTTAGAAGAGATACCCTGTTAATCGTAACAGTGATGTCCAACATGACATTCCTGCAAAGCAGAGATAGGGGTCTCCCCAGGTATGCTAAAGCCCTACACACGACACTTGGTAAGAGTGCACACAGGGACAACTTTAAACCACTCATCTTCGTATCTTGGGAACTACCAAGTAGCTTAACAAATCCTAACAAGTTAAAGTAACCACTGACCTCCTGTAATTTCTAATTGTTAATAGCCTTCAAAAGGAAAGCACTTAAACCAGGACTTCTGATGTAAATTGTGTCCCGGCCCTTCACCATGCGCAGTAGAAATGACCTCTCCTATTCAGGTTTCTCATAGTGCTAGAAAATCTTAAAGCACCTGTAAGGTCCCTTTCTGCTGCTGAGCAGCCCAGATGTGCTATGAGTTGGTTATATGATCTGCTCCAAGAACAGTTTCACTAAGGAGCAGAAATAACAGACAAGTAGTGTGTGAGTTTGATACATGCCAACTCATGCATTTGCTGTGGAAGAGAGGACTAAACTGACCTAACGGACCTAACAGATATCCCATACTACATGATGCCATGCTCAGCAATAAAAGCTGGGGGAAGGAGGAGGAAGGAGGGCATTTGAAGTTCCAGCGTTTGTCTTTCCAAGTCACTATTACACACGATGGAGCCCTGCTTTCCTGAAGAAAGCTCAACACCTGCTTGCTGGTGGGAGAAGCAGTGAATTAACTTCCTTATTCTGTTTTGCTTGCACACACAGCTTTGGCTTTACCTATCAAACAGTCTTTAGCTGAACCCATGAGTTTTCGCACTTTTACACTTCTGATTCTCTCCTCCATCCCACTGTGGGCTGTGTGAAGCTGAGCTGCCTGGGGTTAACCTACAGCAGCCTTGAACCCCTTTTTCTGCAGATCTTGTAAAGAATTCTGCACACATATGATAGACAGGAATTATTAGGAAGCTGACAGTACTAGAAACATCACAGAATCACAGAATCACAGAATCTC
>NW_010200144.1:41257-49297 GCF_000695765.1 Mesitornis unicolor | reverse complement strand
GCTGAGCAACCAAAATATTAACAATTGCTCACATGTGGAATCTATTAGGACATTTAGAAGGAATTCGCATTCATTGTTTCACTTGAAATATAAAGGTTATAAAACTTAATGGCCACATGACAGGGAAACTATATGAAACACTCGGAGATTTACAGAGCAACTGCTATGCTCTTTAGGCATGTGGGCTGAAAATTGCTTTACAATAGGCAACGCAACCTGTGGTTTGAGCGCTGAAGTTTTCTGGCAGTTTCTTTCTTTCTTTCTTTTTTTTTCCCTGACCTTGCAGACTGGTATTCAGTTACCACAGCAGCTCCAAAGTAAAACAGAAACACAGCTTGTATCTTCTTTCAAGTATTTATTTCTTTAGTCCTGTTAACATCAAATAATGAAAGGAATTGTAAGGATTTTGAAAGGGGGAAGGGGGTAAAAAGAATGAAAGCAGGAGAAAGGAAAAAAAATACCATCATAATGGCTTATTTCTCACAGCATGTGCAGCGCAAATGAACAGTAAACACATACCACAGAAAAATGCAAACAAAGGCTAAAAGTTCCAAGAAAAAAAAAAAACCAAGCAAAGTGCCCCCAAGCAAACATTTCTGCGATTTAATCCTCAGAGCCTTTGCATTTCTAGGTTGACTTTAGAACAGCAGATATCTTCCCCCTTCCCCCAAAGCACACCTGGCCAGCGAGCAGGCAGGAGCCAAAGGGCCAGGTTTTCAAGCCTTGTTTTGTTTTAAGGCATGGAAATGTTGCGTTCACGGCATAAAGAGGAAGCTGTAATGTAATCTGAAGGGTCGAGTACAAGTGTGAAAACCCAATTACAAATTTGGCACTAGGGGTTGTCTGTACAGAGTGACATAATTAAGTAACAAACGTTTTCCTGGATTTCATTTGTATTTTCTGGACAAATACCATATTTTGCTGTGCTTGTCAAACCTGAATCTTGGCAGTAGCAGCACTCACCTCTGAACCACAGGCCAGGAACTTATGATCTCGGCTGCTGTCACACAAAGGCTTTAAGGTCCTAAGAGTTGTACCCTCATATATTGCCTCCTTCTGTGACACCAGGCAAGACCGTACAGTTTTCTGTTTCACCCTTGGCCCAAGTATATAATAGAAACTGAAACGCTCTGGTAGGGCAAGGTTTGCAAAGGTTTATGTCAAAATACTATGCTTGCAGTGTTGATATAGGAGTTTCCAATCTGTGCTTCACAGTCGGAGTGAAGAGGAAAAATATGAACATCGAGCGACTTGAATTCAACACTCGGCAGCAAGCACAACCTTTCAGCTAATGCACCTGTGTTCTCAGGGCACTCTGATGTTCTGCTCTTTCTACATTTCCAATTTTAAGTGGCAGTACAAGTTGATTCCACTTGTGGTTTTATTTTCTTAAATGAACTTGGGGTGAGTATGCAGCAAAATAAGTCCCCAAAATATCATGCCATTCCCCTCCTGTGGAAATATGCAATGCTCTGATATCATGAGGTCACTTTTATATTAATTAGCTATTTCCAGGATCAACACAGTGTGATTTTTTTTGTCCCCTGACAATCTGAGGCTAAGAGAGGGGAATCCAGTGAAAGAAACAAAACCGAATGCTGAAAATTTGCTGCTGTAAGTCAAGGCTAATGCACTTTTGACAGTATCCCAACGTAAGTTTTTATTCCTTTGAAAATGTCTGTAAGCACGTGTTTGATCACAAGATTGGAATATGTAATGAAAACGCATTCAAGTCTGCATTTGCATTAATATTGTTGCCAGAAGCCATCTCCCAGTCATCATCAGACATGCTGGAGCCCCTAGAAAGCTTTCTGTGGGATTGGAAGGCTTCCAGGCAGGGGAAAGCAAAGCCACCATGCGATGTGGATGGCCAGTTCCACATGAAAAGTATACATTAATGGATGGCAAGCACTCAGAGTGGTAGTTATGGTAGATAGCTTGCCAGCAAATCATTGGCTGCGAACCATTAAGTATATGCAGTATTTGATAAACGAAATTTTGAAAGAAGTCTATTTTAAAATAATCCATTGAAAGAAATCGGGCTAATTTTACAGCAATTGCCCATGTTAAAAAGTGCTGCTAGCGGTAATGAAGGTCACTAGAGTATGAGGTGCCCATCCAGCCTTGAAGCATATCCAACACAGTATGTACTTTAAACTGTAAAAGGACACTTTTAAGTATCATTAGGACAATCTCATTTGAATACTCCTGAATAGTAAATTATCAGAAGAACTCAAACAGCAGTGGGTAAGATGCAATTCAGGGCTTGCACCACATTTCCATTATCTAGACAGATGGAAAAGGTTCGCGGGGTTTACTGGGTGTTTATTTTCTATTTCAGTCCTGATCTATAAGCACTGCTAGATCTACAGTTCAATTCTTTGTCCCAGAAAGTGGGGATGTAGCACCTGAACCTACTGTTCCTACTCTCTGGGCTTCTCGTGCATATACTGCCCATTTTGGCAAACCTTCCTTGTTTCATTGCTTGACTTTCAGGCTAAGATTCCCCATTTAACCATGAAGTGATGGCCATCCGCTACCCAACAGTCCTTCCCAGTTCAAATTCAAATCCTGTAGGTGTTAAAAAGAATACGCAGTTATTGATTCCTCAGGCAGAAGTAATGCTAGCTCTCTGGGCTTTTGGTACATCTAATGCCTTAAAAGAAGCTAATCTCAAAGATATTTAGGGCGGTTTGCAGCGATGTATGAGAAGGTGTGGACACAGGCCAGCACAGGTAAGAGACTGCCTGAAGGGAAGGTGCAGAGATGAATAATCTGCACGCACAGCATTTTGGCTCAGAAACTCTCAAAACACAGTCCTCCCCCACAGGAACAATTGGAAGAGACAGGCAAAATGATGAAAAATGAAGGGATCAGCAAAAATCAGACCTAATATAAACCCAACTAAAATAAACTCAGCATGGCTCCTGTGGCTCATTCAAAAGAAGCTCTTCTCAGAGAGTCCATTTGCAAGAACTCCTTTCCCTGAAGGAGAAAGACAGAATATAACTTCTTAGACTGTGTGCGATTAGGAGCCATTGGCAAATCAGACTGATAATATGAGAGGTTTTTAAAGGGAAGGACTGAAGATTGCAACCTGTGATTGCATCACAGGAAACATGACATCTGCAGCCAGAAAACATCAGTGCTCCTAAATACTGGGGTTAAGAGTTTGAAGGAATTAAGACGCAGGGAATGAAAGCTGAGGAGTGCTTAACTGAATTAAAAAACAAGGTATGGTTTTTACATAAGAAAACTTACAATTCTGTAATTTTTTGAACAGAGAGGATGTGTATTGGGAAACCTGTTTCTAGCACTGGAATGAAGATGCATTGACTCAGTATGTTTAAAACAATCAAAATGAGGTCAGAAGGCTCAATGCGATAACCCCATAATGATGGAAACAGAGCATACTATTGAATGATTCAACATAGCTGTACATTATTTCTTTGGGTTTTAACATATGTAGCAACTTTTGCTGCAGGACATCAACACTTTTTTTTTTTTAATATTTCTCTGCATCAGATCACTCCTAAAGAAATTCAACGCTGTATTTTATCTGCCTTTGTTAAACCTCAGCTATACCAACACAACAACAGAGAAACTCAATGTGTTTTAGGGTTCAAAAGCATCATAATAGTTGATGTGGGTGAAGAAGGGTTTTTTCTGCAGTAGCAGGCAGTTGAGAAATATGTCAGATTGCTAATACTGAACATTCAAGAATATTAGACTATCAAAAGTTACAGACTATTCAGCCACTAAAGCACGCACAGAATCGCTTGCTGGTGTTTCTGTCTCTACTGTCTTTTGCACAGCCCTTAGATTAGTAACAAAATATTGCCCAGCTCTGCAGGTATCCTCCATGAATTTGCAGCCCTGATGAGTCCAGAAGAGACCACAATGTATTTTATTACTGGAGAAAAGAAACCAAATCAACAGTTCACAAACTGATTTGTGATTCTTTTCAATCCTATTGCTGATTTGAGTCAATCAATCATATTCTTCCCACTTTATTTATTATTAACAAGGGGAAATGTGGTCCGAGACCTCAAGGAATTGGCTAGGAGATGCCGTGGCTTCTCTTTCTGGTACGTAGGAGAGTCTCCTCCCTTATCCAAGGCTCACACTGAACCAAATAATTGCTTTGTTCTCTGATGGATGGATGATGTATTTTTTTATTAAGCACTTATTTTCCTGCATTCAACAGCTGAGAGAGCAGAGAAAATGAGCTTGTCACTTCTGCTGCTACTTGTAATAGGCAAAGTTGCAGGGACAACGACCATGCAAGTGAAATGACTCCTGCATGGCATATGTGTGCCTGACATCAGCATTCCCAGCAGGCTCCAGATGAGGAACTGCGTGTTCAGGTATTGCCTGTTTTCCACTATGACCATTTCTATCTTCTGTTAACATTCTCTTGAGATGAGCCCTTATTATAAACCCTTATTCCATATGACAGCATTTTTCATATACTCAAAATATTCCAGAAACCGTATCACCTCTGCATTTATTTCAGTTCTCTTGCTGCATAAAGGCACTAATAGTTGACTTTCCTGGAAAATATAGTAATGAATTGCCTCCTTTTCTTACAGCTAGCGTTATGTGTAATGTGCCAGAAGAGTATCTGAGGAAGCTCACCCCATCAATAGCAATGTCCAACGCAGAAGCAGCAGCTGGTAGCTATGCACCAATGTGCCTGGTGCTAAAAAAGGAAGATGAAGCATTTAAATTAATGCATTTGCAATGCCCAATGTTTGCACATGGTGGTTCAAGGCAAGGAACCAGTCAGGGTGAAAACTAAGGCAGGACTTCTGGGAGCCATGTAGCCTACTTTCAGTCACCTAAGGGCAACTAAATACCTCACTCCAGTACTTTGTTTTGTACGTGTCATCTCATTCTTTAGTCTGTTTTTTCAAAAGTGCCTTGGGGGAACCATAAGCTTAAATTAGTTTGTTCAGTGATTATATGGACCGCAGCTTTCCATGTTGTCTTCCTCTGTACTAGCACACCATAAGAGCGATTTTGCTCAGGTAACCCATCTCAGTGGCAAGCTGCCTCAGAAGATACGTAAGAAGTCAATTTTGGAAGCCAGGGTCATTTTTGTACAGAAGCCAGCAGGCTTCTGAGATGTGTAGATTGAAGGCACTGGTACTCCAATGGTATTCCTCTACATTAATTCCACGTTGCTTGGGGAAGATGCTTGAGAAAGATGTCAAACAGCAGCTTTTCACTTTTGTATTCTTTTCGTTATCATTTGCCTAATATAAGACAGGGAAATTTCATGCTGGGGATGCCTGTCTGTGAAAAGCCTGTACAACACAGAGGCAACTCTTTCAGATAAATAAATTTCAAATTAAAATATTGCTTTTGCATAAGAAAAAGCCCAGGAAACTGAACCACATCTTCCTAGCAGCATGAGGTCAGGACGAATATTAGCACAGGCCAGAGAACCACAAGTCCCTGTAATACCTGCGTATGATGGATGAGCTTTGCAGCTGGCTAGAAAAAAAGTGAGTGCTGAGTCAAATTGCCCCTTCCTTGTTTTTACATGTATGGGTTGCTTTCCCCTCCTCAAAAACCCGAGACAGCAAGCAGTGATTGGTGTATTGGGGTGTTCTGAGCCAGCAAGCTACAAAGTTAATGGACTGCTTTTTAGGGCATGGTGACCCATAGGAATGAGCAGGAGTTAACAACATGCTTCTTTTATAGACGTTGTATTTGGATGGAGATCACATGCCTTTATTATTATATAACTTCAGGGATATAACGTGGCATCTTGTTTCTGTCTGTTTAGGGCCACCACACTCCCCCTAAGATTACATGTATCCTCTATTTTTGGTCACTCTCCAGCTCAAATTAGAGTGCTTTCTTCCTTCATTTAAGGAGGAACTGTTCTTTTCTAGATTTATGCAGAAAAATCAGCATATGCATTTGCCTGGATTTTTCTTCTGCATTAATATGTCACAATGCCCATAGCAAAGGTGAGCATAAGGAACTAGTAAGTTCGGACTCTCTGGGAGGGTGTGAAGATACAAGTTGTCTATTCTTTTCAATTGTATCCAGTCCACGCAGGCCGGATCAGTATAATGTTTCTGCTAAAGCATCAGCTTGAGGCATCTGTTACAGAAACAAAAGGCTGCTGCAAGTCAGAGAAGTGACTGGGTAAGAGAATGAGTAGCAGGGAGAAGGTGAAGTCCTGTTTTTTTAATGCCTTTCTCTAAGATAGTTGCTGAAATCTGTGAGAGGTGCCTGCCTCTATTCACATCTCAAAATCTCCTTCAGAAAAGCACTCTAACAAAGAGGATTCTGTTCAGTAGATGATATCACTGCTGCTTGTGACTGACAGGTTTCACTCAGTCTGCAAATTCCAGCAGGCTGAGAAGCAATAGCAGGCTGAAGGATCTTAGCACCAGGGAGGAGAGAGCTACAGAGACAGTGCAGAATACTCTGATTCTCGTTGGCTGGTGAAAAATGCAAGAGATTACATTTGACATAGTCTTGCTTTACCCTCAAAGTTATGAACAAATGCTGTCAAAAAAGTGTCTGTCACATGGATTAAGTTAATGAACGCCACATGAAATAAAAACAGAATGGATGATCCAAGGTCATCCTGTATTCTTTCTCAAGAGTTGCATTTCAGCTAGAGGAAAACGCTAGGCTAAATTAATGGCTGGTACAAACAGATGTGTTCTCTTTGAAATAAATGCACCCACTTCTGCTCTGCCTGCATTAAGTCTGTTACTGAGTTTTTATGAGATTTGGCAAGTGCAGTGCTATCTGTTAATATCTGAAGGTGGGAGTGTTCAGGGAGTTGTCTGAAAGGCTTGCAAGACTAGATCTGATCATATCCACCCACACTAATTAACACATTACATAAAAGTACAACGGGTTTCACTTTGCAAACATCAGAATCGCTTGCCCAGGCACTTTCTGTAAAGTTCTAGAAGAACTAAAGAGATGGACTCCGTCACGTTTTAACCTCAGCAGAACAATGGATGAGTCGGTAGGATACAGCTCCACTTGCAGGGCTGACTCCTTTTCTTCATCCTGCTAAAAACAGGCCATCAGCAGGGATACAGCTGGGAGGACCTTTTTAAAGTTCACCAAGGGTGCATGAAGGAACATAATTCTTTTTTTTTCCTCATCAAAAACAAAATACAAAAACAAATATTGAACACGAGGAATCAGATTTACTTACAAAGGATGACTCCTCTCCCTGCCCTGCCTCACCAATTCTGAAAATTACTTTGTACAAACACCAGTCTCTGAAAACACCTGGAACTGAAAAATCCTCCCATTTAGATAGGGTCTTTTTTATGTCAGGAGAACATATGTCCCAAAAGGGCTAACATTTCTCTATCATTCAAATTTTAAAACAGCAGCAATCTCCTGTATAAAAACAATAGCAAGAGGTCTTCTTCATAGATTGGAGCAAGTAAAACTAATTTAATATGAAACTTCAATGACCTGCTCCTACAGCTTCACCTAGATTCCTACAGCAGGATAATAAATATATACCCTGATTTCCATTTACTCCAGACTCTTGGTATGACATCTGGCTTCAAGATGGTGGCACTGAAAAGTGCAGTAATGACACAGGAAGACAGAATAGGGGAAAAAAAAAGTGGTGCAGTGGAAAGCAGGAGGCAGTGGAGAGAGCAGGGAAAACCAAAATTAAAATAAGTCAAAGGGCGGAAATTCCTTTGAGAAGGCCTTAGGCTTCAACAAAGCTTGTCGACATTTGCAGCACTTCAAGATTACCCAATACTAACCTTATGTGAAAAAGGACAGTAGACCTCAGCAGGCATTCCAGAGGAGCCTTTCTATTTAAAAAAAAAGTCTTCAAATGTATCCATCCAAATTTGCAAGCAGCTCACTGGATGGAGAGCATTCTGTCCCGCAACTCTCACAAGAGAAGAAACTCTCTTACCCAACTCTTCCTTACTATCTGAAAAGCAAAGTCAATGTTTTCCTCATTATTTTCTGTTTGCTGCATACCTCTCCCCCACTGTGACTGCTATTTGACCTGTTGTCCGCTCA
>NW_010200144.1:23803-41226 GCF_000695765.1 Mesitornis unicolor | reverse complement strand
GAAAGAGAGAGGGAAGCTGGTGTGTGTGTGAATGTGTAGGAGAGTCTCAGCTATGTTCTGAGTTGTTTATATTCACTAGAAAGAAATCAACAGCACTTAGTATGTGACAACCTCTGAAGACAGAGAACATCTTTTAAGCAGTGCAGGAAAAGAGCAGATTCATCTAAGGGACAGATTTGGGGATGAGTGGGGAGCTAAATTCCATGCGTGTACTAGTTTTTACCTCACTTTTGCATTAGGATGTCAACAATTAATAGAATCTCAGCATAAAGGTTTAATTTAAGGGGGACACTGTGGGGTGCTCTCTTTCACCAATTCTGTTTGCTCTTGCATCTGCAAGCCTGGCATGCCTGACTGTGATTAATGAGAAACTAAAAAGGATTAGAGTGCATCAGGGGAGGTACGTCTAATCATCCCTTCCCCTCCCAAGTGTCTCTTGATAAATATGGTACCTTCGGTATTCCTGACATATCCTGGAAAGGTTCTCCCCTCACTGCACTTGTGTTTTCAATGAACTGGGTTTCTTCTCAAAAAAATGACAAAAAATAAAGCTGAAAGCATCTATTAGGGCAGGCGTCAAAATCACAGAGATCAAAGTTTCTTTTCATCCTCCCCAGAGAGCCTCAGACATTTAGGAATTCAAAACAAAACTCCATTGTAAGAAATCTCTTCAAAGCTGGCACGGTGCTGCAGCTTATATGTTCTGCACACAGAAGGAAAGCACTGACCCACACAGGAGAGCTCCTCAAAATACCCATGCAGGCAGAGGGCTTCCATCAGTGGCACTTCTGGCAAGATCTTCCCCTTCCTCCCTCTCTCAAGAGGAGATATATCTATTGATTTGCAGTAAAGTTCAGCCCTGCAGATTTCAACATTCACATCACTGCATCTAAGTAGTTGGTCTCCATTCTGCTGGATGGAGCATTTGAGCTCTCTCAAATTCAGCCCACAGTGTTTCTGCTATAACTCAGATCTCTTTTAGGGAATCATGTATTTCAGCACGTTTTTTTTACTCTTCTAATTTTTTTTATAGAACCTCTTGGTTTTATGAACAAATACTGCCTTTCCTTTCTATAGCATATTCCATTTGAATTTGCTGAGCTTTTGACAAACATTTAGGTAGTCAGACTTACAACTGTTGAGGTAGGGAAACACTACAAAAATCTGCTTTGCAGGTCAGGGTGCACCTTTAAATTATGCAGCTTGCCCAAGGTCACACAGGACAGCTATGAGAAAGCTTGAAATTCCAGTCAGGAGCCCTAAGTTCACTCCTTTACTTTTACCACATGGCCTTCCTTGAGGCACCTCATTCAGGTGTTCTGCAGTTAAGTGTGCTGCTTTCCTGTATTGCAATTATATTAAGTCCCATTTTTCTAGCGTTCCAATATTATGCCTATTGCTGCACACTGCATCTGGCATAGGAATGCAGTGTTGCTCTTACTAGGCTGTCAAAGAGAATATATCATTACAAAAATAAATAATGTCTAGCTGCTTCTGGCATTTCAGTCCAAGCAGTATTTATCACTTCTGGCTGGTCAGTGCCTGATTCAATGCCCTTAAAAACCAATGGGTATATTCCCAGTTGAATTCAACGTGCATTTAATCAGGTCTTTGATAATTGTGCTTCCAAACTTCACATTTCATGAGCACTACAGTACGGTCTCTTCTATTTTTAGAGCATTATTCCACTTACTTCACTGTGCAGACTGATACAATGGATTTTCCTCTGCATGGATTACGACAGTGAATGTATGTTTGTACAAGCAGGCTCTAGTTTTAGTTCTAGATTTAGTTCAGCCCCAGTGTGATGCTGCCTACATGTGTGGCAAGCTGGGAGTAATGCTAAAAATATATATATATATATATTTTGTCGTAAATGAACAAAAATATTCATAAAGACAATTAAATTTCATATATGAGTTCAATGACAGAAGGAATCTTCCACTATTCAAACTGTCTGCACTTCTGAGTGAGCGTTCCTCTCCAGCCTTCACAGGTGGGGTAGGACAGCTTTCCTGGGCCCAGCACGGTCCTTCCAGGCAGAAGTCCTGGGTGGCCTTTAACAAAGAAAACCTTGCTTCACAGTTTGCTCCTTCCCTGATGTAAGTCAGGAGCAGCTCCATCAAGGGATGTAAAGTAGAGGAAGGGAAGGAAGCCTCCATTAAGTGTCCATAACGTTTAGTTCTTCAAAGTATTTTTAAGTTCCCCATTCAAAAAGCTGAAATGAAACCAGTAGCAGTTTGTAATTGCAGTTCCTCTGAAGAGAGGGGACAAAGTCTGGGGTGTGATGTGCTGCCTCTCAGCCGAGGCAGCCTACAGACATTTTAGAAACAAAAATTACATCTTAAAACTATGAGTAGCTTTAACAATTGAACTCTAAAGAATTAAACATCATATAAACATTTCACACTTTTTGTTTTTCTTTCTTTCCAAGGGTCCATAGCCGAGTCATTCAATCCTGTGCAAAGGTCATGTTACTATGGATATGACCTGCAAGAAATGTGTTGCCTCAGAGCAGCGCAAGTCACATGAACAGGCTAAAAGCCAAGCCTGCTGATTCACAGTCTTGTCAGGATTTTCATGCTTGTGTTGGTTTCACTGAAGAGCAGTCCTTGCACCATCGAGTCTATGTTCGTCCTTTAAAAGTGTTCATGCAGGTGTAGCTCCCGGAAAACTTGTGAATTTCTTCAAGTGCTGCCTGAGGGAGAATGCTGCAGGGGAAACAGAAAGAAAGAAAATAAGCAGACCAGACAAACCACTTTATCTATTCTAATAAGAGGATGTGTAAATATGTGTTTATATATACACACACACGTAAGTATACATAGTCTCAAAAATCAGCTAGTGAGAGTGCACAGACAAAACGTGTGTCAGTATCCAGCTGTGAGTAGGCCTAAAATGAGAAAGTTGTATCTAGTCACTCTTTCTCTACAGAAATATTTATCCAAAAAGGTCTGTAGAAACCATAACTTGGAAGACACCATCATGTTTTAGTCCTCCCAAATATTGTGCAGAATCTTGCACTGTGAAATGCACAAATTTAAACCGAGTTCTCTGGTTAACTTGTCGTCTATTTGTGCTAGGCCTCCTTATCATAAGGCATGGATATACATCTAATTTCCTGACAGCTACTGTAATGCAAAATAAATTATTAATTCTTACAATAGCGAGGAAAGATAACATTTTCAGTCTGTAGAATTTCTGGGAACTTTTGAGAGTATCCCAAATTTTACATTCAGAGCAAAGCCCTTATTGTGAATTATTTTTTCTTGTTTGAGACACAGAATCGTAATTATTTTCCACAGAAATCTCACGGCTTGTTTCAGTTCCTGACTGAAGTAGGTTTTCCAAAGCCTTTAGTGCAAACTCTCACAGAAACACAATTTTTAATGTCCTTTCTCTTTAGTTGTTTCCAGATATGAAGTTATGGCTTTCTTTCCGTAGGGACTTCAAAATTGTTGTCCTAATCATACAGAAAAATATTTATTAAGTAGTTTCATTGCTTTAACAGAAGCAATACTCTCTGAATACAACTGTGATGTACAACCTTATTGTACAGAAATCCTTTACAACATAAAGCCTAGAGTCCAAAACGCAACATACTAAATCAAAATCAACTACATGCACATGTTAAGAAATTTTCTAGATACAAATACCAGTTCAGACTTCAGAAATCCACAGTCTGGGAGTGAAACTGGTTTCATAAAGGAGTTATACCCAGCAACAACATCTATGAAGGGAATCTCAGAAAGTTTTCTCCCTTTTCCTTCTATGATCCCTTTCATGGGAAGGGATCAACCAGTCTGATCCTGGATACTGGGTTACAGTCAAACTACGGTTGGCCTTGGTGGACACATACAGAGGACTGGAAGCCAATCTTGCCCAACTGTCTAGGCCATTGCTGGGCCAAGGAACTATTTACCTTTTTAGGATGACAAGAACATGCATTGTCCATGGAAGGAGCAGGAAAGCTTGATTCATCTGAACAGCTTCTACTGTCCTCCTAGCCACTGTCTCTGGCTTGAGAGGAGGAAAAAGATTAGGGAACCTGAATAAATAAAGTAAAAAAATAAAATAATTATTTGTTAACCAATCTCCTTCTTTAAGATATCACTGTCCAAGTCCTGTTACTCACTAAACTGTCACTGGTTACTGGCATTCAAGCATGTCCCAAAGCAGGCTGAAAGGAGCAGGGAGTTCCAGCTCCAGCCAGAAAGCTGGAAAGCGAAAAGCCCAGTTCCAACCAGGACTACTGGGTTAGCTAAATGGTTAAGAATGTACATGTTGGTGCCTTTAGGGCGAAGTGGCAGAGTGTATTCAGAACCTTGATTCAGAGATTTTCTTAAAATCTATGCAAAACCAGTATCAAAATGCTGTCTGTTGAGTGTTGGTGTTTTTCTTCTTCCTCTCTCTTGCTCTTTGCTTGATTCAAATTCTTGAAAGGTATACAATATATAATAATATTTGAAATACAAATATTTCCCCCCCATTGCCTTTCATACCAATCACGCGGCTTTTCCCAGCTCCAGCAGTAGTTTGACACTGCATATTTTCTTGATGAAGAGAGCACAAACTATATTAATAGGCTATTTTGTCCTTTGTAAAACAGTAATTTGGTCAGCCATTAGTCTCTGAATTTAGCTTGTTCTCTTAGAGGTAAAAAGGAGGTACTGATAGCCTTACTTCACTAAGTGTCTGTCATTCTCCATGTGGGAGAGGTTTAAGAATTTCAACGAATAAAGAAGGAATCTGTACAGTTAATTCTCAAGTAATTTGTAGACTGCTCCTTTTGAATGACCTCAATTTTCAGATTGCCTCCCCTCCCTCTCTGTTGGCTGCATGTGGCCCAAACACACTCAGAGAAAAATAGCTTTCAGTTTTCTCTGTAGAAGCAAATGTCTCGCTCAGTACAGGCAGGCTGTATGAATATGCCAGCAAACTGAGGGAACCAGTCTGTTGAGTCCCAGGTGGCCTAGAGTGACCCTCTGTTCCCAGGCAGCCAAATGAGACATCAAATTCTCTTAACTAAATGAAGCATTAATTAGGAGTGTATTCTGATGATTCATTTAAAATGAGATGCTTTATTCTTGTTCTCCTGGACTGACCTGATTCTCATGCCTTGAAACATCTCTGTGCTGGTGTGGAAGGGCAGCACTGTTGTGGCATTCACTCCGGGACAGTCCAACAGCCCCAGGGTCAGGCTCTCCATAAAGGCAAAGGAGGAGGCTTTGGAGGTGCAGTAGTCAATGGCACCAGGGATGGCTGACAGGGCCAGGACAGAGTTCAGGCAAACAATGTGTCCATTCTGCAGCTCCAGCATCCTCGGCAAGAATGCTTTGGTGGTCTGAAGAACAACAGAGTAAAAAAAAAATAAAATTTAAATAAAAAAGTGTTGTATCTCTGCTGAGCAAACAAAACTACAGTTACTGAAAAAAAATAACGTGACACAAAGACAACAAGCCAAACAGTGCTTTTCATTATGCTAGGAAAGGAGTGGGAGAGTAGGTTATTGCTTTGTCATTTTCTGAAAGATTCTAAACAGGCAAAATTTATGTAGGAAAAAAAAATAAAATCTTTCTCAGTGCATAAGTGAGCAGTATCCACAGATAAAGGCCACGAACAGAATGCTTTGTATGTTGAAGAACTTCTTGTAGAGGACAAAGTCTCCAACAGAGTGATGAAATCACAAGAAGCTCTATTTTTATTACTATTATCTAATTCAAAATGGAATGAGTTTCACACTAGTTTCCTTCCCTGAACTATGTAGTCTCACGCTCCTCTGATGCTCCATACACATCACTGTACAGAAAACTATCCTCTGTAAGTTCAGGCTTT
This sequence comes from Mesitornis unicolor, assembly GCF_000695765.1. Classification (NCBI taxonomy): domain Eukaryota; kingdom Metazoa; phylum Chordata; class Aves; order Mesitornithiformes; family Mesitornithidae; genus Mesitornis; species Mesitornis unicolor. The sequence continues at coordinate 35,391 of NW_010200144.1, read as the reverse complement.
CTCAAAAGAAATCAAATGTTTTACTGCAAATCACAGAATGGCGATACAAGAGCATCAAATTCTGTGTTACTACTGGAAAAAATAATATTTTTCAATTTCTTTCCTCTGGCCTTAGTCCCTCACATTGTTTTTCCTGTCCCCTTTTCATGTCAGACTGATTTTACAAAGTATAATTCAGAAAGACATAGTAGCAGCCAAGCGTTCACTGGCTGTAATCTGTCACTCTCATTCCCAATTCTGAATACATGTGACACAAGAGCTTATCTTACCCAGAACTGCCCCAGGGTGTTAATATGTTGTGATTTGAGCAGTGCATCGTCATCGCTGTCCATCAGGCTCTTACCATGGACCACAGCAGCATTGTTCACCAGGATGGTGATATCACCCACCTGCAAAAAAAAAGCAAATTACTTGTTACAACTAATATCTCTCCTCACACATCGGCAGTCACCGTTGTAACTGAATTATCTGTTACTGCCTAAATGTTATTTTCGTAGCTTTTGACATTCTTGCCTATAGGCCTTGTAATCCTTCTGGATCACTTAAAACAGGTAGCTAGACTTTGTACGGACGATCAATTTTTTTCCCTATTTGCCTATATTCTTTTTTTTTCTTCATCAAATATAGTTCGTTATTAAATTCTGCCCCCACAAGCAGTGTTTCCACAGACACTAACCTTTTCCCGCACAGCTTTGGCTTGTCGATAGACCTCCTCTCGATTTCCTACATCACAAATGAAATAATGGCATTCTGTCCCCATCATCCTGATTTCCTCTGTGGTCTCCTTCAGGCATTTCTCAGTTCGACCCCACAGGATAATCTGCAGTAAGAAACATTTGTTAGAGTCAAACTGCTTCTGCTTCAAATCTAAAATAATTAAAACATGCTTCGAACTTCAACAATTTGATGAACATTTGATGTGTTTTCACTGTCAGTTGTGTTGCATTGTTTTATTTAAAACTAACAATGATTTTCTATCACATGGAGATGAGACTTGACTATCATGGTGGCAGCTGCATCCCACTGCTGAGACTCTTATTTACAGGTTCTTTACCTGTAGCTACACAATAGCTAACATAAAGAAACACACAAAAAACCCAAAGAGATCTTTAGCCTAACATGACAAATATATGAAACACTTGGCAAATTTTCTGTATTATGAAATTTCACATCTATCTCTGCTTTTGCTATACGCACACACAAAGATGAATTTATTCTAAAATCCCACATCTTCCTGTATGTCTGGTATGTTATCTACTTCTTGTTCTACATTTGGAGATAGTATCTGCTCTGCAGTAAAACATATTTTTTCAGCATATCATATGTAACTGTTTGCAATGCTGTTTGCAGGCTGGTGTCCTAGATGCATTGCAAACAAGAGGTTCATCCTAATACAGACATTTAAAGTGAGACATTTTAAGCATGCATTTATTTTACAACTAATATATGCAAGATTTCACTTGCCGCTCCCATTTAACACAGTAAAAATGAGACAATACTTCTTGTACAAAAAACGATTCTGAATATCTGTGGGAACAAAACATTCAGATCACGTAGCGTGGACTGGATATATCATGAAGACATTACCGGCACAACCCTATTTGTATTTCTATACCACCATGGAGATCAGAAATAGAAACAACTTGAGAAGTTATCAGGTTCATTAACTGTAATTGTAGGGCTTTATCAAGAATGATTTTTGCCAGTGAGACAACAACATTAGTCTCAAGTACGGTGCTTCCACCACTGTCTCTCAAATATTAATCTACAGCTAAAGAGATTTAACCAAAATATTTTTTTCTAGTATTTAACCTTATTTTATGTTTCTTTTAAGGCTACTGGAAGGAATAGAAATTAATCTCTCTGTTACCCAAGACTTCTATATATGAATCAATCTATCCTTTTTGCTCCTCAAGCTAAGTTTTCTCAGCATTCATAATGAATGGTGACTCACTTGTCATTTTGCAAAAAAATAAACTACTGAATGGAGTATGTTACTGCAATCAGCTGTCCGCTCTGTGAGACAAACAGCAAGATCCAGAAGAGAAAGAAGAAAAGGCTGCTACTGCTCACAATTGCAGTTGTGAACACTGATAATGCAAAATCACTATTCAATATTAAAAGATAAATGAGGGCATTCACATAGTCAAATGCAGGTTTACTCTGATCAGGGGACTGGGAAATCTGGCCTTAAAAATGGAACAGCTTTCTAGCTCTCAGAGACAGTGTTATTTCCAAGCAGTGGCATCGCCTTTCCTCCTGTGGTCCAGGATTACAGTTGCTTCCCATAACACTGTGTATTCAGTATGAATCTGATTGGTATATTGACTTTTTAAAGGTTTAAAATAAGCACACTTTAAAGATTTAATAATCTTTGAATTTTCCAAAAGTTGAAAAAAACAGAAAAAAGGCAACTCTAAATTGTATCATTAAATTAACGTATTAACAGCAAGCTAAACATAAAAATTTAGGACATGCAGTATTCCCTCCCCGCAACAAATCCCTTGCAGAGAGCTTTAACATGCTTATTTTTAAGGACTAGTTAGGCTTATCTTATAACTGGTACTAAAACTAATCTCTGGTGGGGTCAAAAAGCTCTTCCAGAGTGATTAAGCAAGGCTAAAATGCAGAAGGACCTAGGTCCTCAACCATTTCCTACACGAGTTAATTTTATAATTAATCCCACTTATAAATCATTGGCACATCCTTGAACATAAACACACACTGACTGGTAAATTTAGATTCTCAAAATCACCAAAGGACTAATGAGTTGGTTAACCAGAAACTTCAGAACATGTACAAATATGCCAGAGCCATCTCATGGGAAATCTCATCTCAGGGGAAGTAATTTTCAAGGAAAAAGCTGTGACCAGACTTAAAAACTATAAGAAAGCATATGACTAAAAATGTGGGTTGTGTACTGGCCTGTCTTCGAAAGTCACAGCTTATCACCCCTGGCCATCAGACGCTGGCATCTACATGAAGCTCGTAAAACTGATGATTATTCACTCGCTTCTGAACTCAGAGCTAGACTGGGTGATATTTCTTACGTCTACTCTGCAGACTTGAAGGGAAATCAAGAACATGTGAGAGATTTCACAAGCTTTCAGGAAATATTTACAAAATACTGTTCAGCTATACGCATACACACATACTTGCTCTCTCTTTCACAACCTACATCTCTGTGGAAGGGAGAAAAAAACCCACTACGAAATGTCAACCGTAAACATCAAGTTTGATGCCCACAGAGTTTGCATCAGTGAGAACTTCAACCTTTTAGCAGGATTGGATCAGTCAAATGCAGACTCTAAAAAATTAACTGACAAGTTGAAGAGCGATGCAAGGTAGGAGAGGAAGAGGAGAGAAACAGAAAGAAGGTGTCAGACAAGGGGAGTAAGGCAAGAAACTGCCTTCACATACCGAACACGCTAGGATTTCACACTGCTATTGCAAAATATAAAGTAGATCACTCACTCTTCACTTTAATCTGTTTCAAACATCCATACAGCCTCCTATTCCCGAGAGTTGCCACTGATGCATGGAATGTCAGGAAATGTACATGGAAGAACAGTTAAGCAAAGGACGACCTGTCAAAGGAACATCTGTCTGTGATGCAACTCTTGGACATAACATTTTTTATGCCCCAATAGTTACTTTGGGACCCTTAATATCCTACAGGCAAGTCTTGCAAGGTCACCCCATTAAAATCTGGGCCATCTGGGGAAGACAGAATTTGCTGGATATCCTGCTGACAGCATTAAATTCAGTACTGATTTTTTCCATGGGAAGTTTTCGTGTCCTTGATACTGTTCACACTCAGGTGAAGGCTGCAGCCTGCGTAAGAGAAAAGCAGTAAATAAAAGACCATTCTTTCGTGAGAGGTGAAAGTTCCCTAACGACACAGTGGGAAGTGAGGTTTCCTGCCGTCATTTCTGCTACTTTTTACAGATGGATAAAACTCAAAACTCAGTGCAACATGCTTTTGGTCCAGATTCAAGCTTGACTGCTCCTACAAGATCATATGAGACTTTCCATTTCTTTCTTACATCTGGCCAGATTAAATTGGCACGGGCTTCCCTCTGGCCTCCTAGGATATCAGATCTTACACAGAGACAAGACTTAGCTGCTGCATTAGCCTCAGAGCTGAGGCTTCCGTTGCTCCTGAATTTTATCTTTACAGAGGGCTTTGGCTTAGTGTTTCTATGGAGGCAACACTTCTCTCTTCTTTTCTTGCTTGCAGCAGTTTCACCAATGTTTTCCTAGGTCCTTACTCTACTATTGCCTCCTGCAATTTTCCACAAACTACTCATCAGTCCTCTGCTCTCCTGAATTCATCTCCTTCTGCAGAATCTGCAAGTCGACAGCAGTTTGCTGTTTGGCGTTCATAAGGTTGTGTTATTTGTAACATTCTTTCTAAATCATTCAGCTAGACAGTTTAGGAGTCGAGGATAACCGTGCATGTTCCTAATGCCCCTGAACAAAAACCTTTTGCTCACTGTTGAACTGATGAATGATTGTGGGCCTGGGCCGATGTTCTGCTGATGCTCCCTGAGCTGCAGCTGCAGTTGGCACTTCATTTCCCTTTATATGCAAACAAGCATGTAAGGAACTCTCATTTTATTCTTTGCTCAGTCAACATCAAGAAAGGCATCATTTAGCTTTCCCCTGCCCTAGTTAGGATTTAAGGGCATTGCATTCACAAGGAGTCTAGATCTGCAGTTTAGGAAATGGTCCATTTTATTAGGAAGCACAATTTTCAAAATGTAGACATGGGTCTCAGAGTCTAGTCTGCGTCCCCTTTGCTTTTTACATTTCGTTCCAAATTGGCAAAAAGTGTGTCCCAACTGGAGGCTAAGACTTGGAGAGAATGACTCTTACAGACACAGAAGTTCCTGTCTGGGACAGAGAAAAATGCAGAGGAATAAAGGAGAAAAGAGACACGGCGTTACTTATTACACAGTCTGTCAGGACTGCTGCACAGCCACTCATTCACGGTAATTTAATGGTGGATAGAGGAATATTTAATTTGCGTTTTGGAGAAGTTCTTGGACAGACAGTTTTCCGTCCTGGAAAGAATCCAGCCCCTGTTTCTTCTCCCCCTTCATCTCTCGTCATCCTCTCCTGCCTGCCCCTCCCTCCCACACCAGACACGCTCTCCTTTCAAAAACTTACTGACCAGAAAATTGTCGAGGGCAAGAGCCCAGCGAGGCGGTTAATCCCCGCTGCGGCAGGCCCGCTCCCGGAGGCTTCCTGCCCTGCGCTTACCTCTGGGTGACCCCAGCAGTTGGCAGCCAGGGAGGCAGGTGGAATGGGAAAGCCATCGCTCCTGCTCGGGGCTGCTGGCGAGAGCCAGGGCAGCAGCAGGGCAGGAGTCTTCCTACCACTGGACACAGGAAAGAATTGATTTATGGTGACAGAGGAACTTAACACACCCTCCTCTTAATTAACTTTAAAGTAGGTAAGGGCGGTGACATCACAGCTTAGTGCAGATTTTCCCAGGATTTATTTGCGAGCAGATTTTGCAAAACAAACTTTATCTCCAGATCTTCACCCCTCTGGCAAGGCACAGAACTCCTTATCTGGCCTCAGGAAAATCATTTCAGCAGAGTGGCAGGCTCTGCAGACACCGCATCCTCTACTCCCAGAGGGCTTGTTTAACTCTGGACTTAATCTGTTAATGAGACATGCCCTGGGGTCGGAGGGGAGTCAAAAGGGAGATTTTAGCTGCTGTTGTACTAAGGCAAGACTTTCTAATAGAGGCCCGCGCTGGCTACTTGCCAAAAGCCCCGAACCCGACTGCAGGTTTCAATCCTGATTTTCCCTGTAACACAAGCGTGTAAGAGTTATGCCTTTGACCGCCACAAAATCAGATAAAGTCACTAATTTATATAAACAGGTCTAGATTGAAGCTGCTGTCAACCACAATATACACACATGATCTATGCTTCCAGTGCCTTAAGTATATTATTGGTGCAGGACATGAGGTTAGAGCTAATTTTAAATCATTTACAAGGCTATTTAACTTGTTTGGCCCAATTTTATTAGTAGCACAATTCAAGAACAGCAGCAAAGGAATGCTGCCCTTTTACATCGTCAGTTAATTTGGCACGGTATCTTCAGCAAACCCGCTGTGCTAGACTTTACCCCTCCAGTGAACTAGACCAGCACTGGAAAAGCATCCCACAACAAAAACATTTCTGAGACTGAACATGTGCCATTTCTTGACACTCCCCTTGGATTATCTGGGTTGTATTTTAGTACAGAATTGTGCACTCTTAGTCTTTTCCAACACAACGACGAGCATAGCTGTTAGCAGATATAACTTCCAGTCCTAAATTTTCTGCATCTTACAATTCATGAGGCAATTTTTTGAATCAATGTGAAGACACTGAAAGATTCAAGTGTTGCAGAGAGACACGTAAGTGCCCTTCCTGCCTGATCTCATTATTGCTGCCTCGACAAATCAACCACAACTCTTTGCCACAGATCAGCAGATAGGAAGTAGTTGGTAGGTCAACACATTTCATTCCCCCTTTCAACCTCCTGCCTCATCCAGTGAAACAAAAGTTGCTCTGTTTGAGCTGGTATCTGTAATTGCACAGACTGCTACCTTTGTTCAAAGAGAGAAAGCCTTTCTGCACCCACTACTGAAAGCTCCTGCATACTTTTAGGAAGTACAAAGTGTAGATAATCCACTGAAGTATGGCAGTCTTATCCCCATGTATTTACAAAGCCAGGTTGTACTGCCTCCCAGTTGGTCCTCTGCAGAAATACATTCCAGGGTATCCCGTAATCCCGGCAGAGTTTTGCATATCATGAGAACAGGAGGCTCAAATGTGTTCACGTATTTTGCCTGTCAATGGCAGAAGGGTTTTCTCCTCCACCCCCTCCTCTCTTGCCCCCAGGGCAGAGGCAGACAAGTCCTTTCAGGAGTCCTCCATGGGAGAGGCAGCTGCAGACACATTACTGGAAGAGCGAAAGGTGTGGCCGTTCAGTGTGAAAAGCCAATCTTTGCTTTAGAAAGGAAAAAGAGAGAACCTTTTGATGCCTGAAGTAGGTCAAAATACTTAACCCAGCCCCTTAGTGACACTTGTATAAAAGTAAGCAAACAAAGCAGGCCAGTGGCAAAATTTTCTCAATTCCCACAGTGGAAAGTGAATATCAAAGGTTCAAGGGAGGGGTATAAGGAAAGATTACAGGTAACCATGAGGAAATCAAGAGAGTAAGCCCATTTACCTATTTTACACGCAAGCTTCTCTAGATTAGTGTTTAGAAGTTGTAAAGACAGTAGACAATAAAAATTTAATTTAAATCTAATCCTGCCACCATGGTAAATGCAAGACACAGACTTCACTCTAAACTGGTTTGAGTTAAGGCCAGGAGTAATATACAGTAATGAGATTAAAAGTTAGGTCTAAAGAGACTTCAGAAGGAGACTAAAAGAGTGAATTCCAATTCCTTTAGCCTAGAGTCAGAACTTTTATTACTTTATATGTTGACTTAGCACTCAATGGGATTAACATTATTGACCCAAACCAGTCAATTCCAGTTGTATCCCAGTCACACTTTTTTTCCCCTCTGAAGGAAACAAAACAGCACCTAAAAAGTCATGGAGAAGTATGTAAACACCTGTCTCCTATTCAACAGAAAGAAAATGTATAATTTTCTGTCTGCATCCAGGCATTTAAGAGCAGCTCCCTCTAAAGAAGTGAACAAATGCCTACTGTTCTCACAGTCGGGACTATTTAAGGACAGGTGGCCCCACGCTGACTTTTTTCCAGTGGTTTTTTCCAATTGCTTTCGTCTGCAACACGAACTGCGACTCCAGACTGCCTTGGGAGCAACACTTTTCAGCTCTGTGGTACAGAACAGTCGAGGAAGGGGAAGGGTGAGGGTTGTTTGCAAGAAGAGGTCACGCAGGAGTCAGCCTTTACAATCCCATTAACGCTGGGACAGGGTCAAACGGAGTGCACGTTCCAACAAAAGCACCAAGTGGCCACAAGCTGTCACCCTGCAAAGGTTCAGGGAAGCATTTGGGGGGGAAGAAAGGACAGATTTTGAATGGTGAATGTCTGCCACACCATGTGTTAGAACCGGCCTCTGCTCCAGGGAACCAAAGCTCACAAAGAAATACCCAGCCATAAAACGCTCTGGCTGCGAGGCAGAAAGAAGTGGCGTAGCTGGGGGTGGGGAGAAGGGGAAGCTTTTTTTAAAGTTTTGTATTTGAGGTAAGGCTTTGAAGATATCTACCAACAGAAATATAATACACCCTCCTGTAAAAATAACTAGTGTGCTGCCGCCTCCATTCGCTTGGCATGCCATCCCTATAATCCAGATTCATATAAAAATGTCCACAGAGAGCTCAGGAAATTGTGGGGAGGGGAAATATGCAGGTGCAGAAAGCCCTTTTGTATGGCAAGCACAGCAGACAGGATGAAGGGATAGAAAGTCAGTAAATATCATTTCAAAGGAAAAAAAAAGGAATTATTGGATCTGCTAGACAAAAATGCCACAGTCCAACAGGGCATTTCAACACAGTGGCAGGTTTGCTATTTGCATGTTTTCCTTCCAAAATGCTGCGTTCTTACTTTTACTTACTGCACATCCCTCTCAGGGTAAAGAGTTCTTCACATGTGGCAGGTTAAATGTTCATGTAACATAGTTAAACATTTACCATGACAAAAAGTTATGTTGACACTGAATGGTAAGAGTGTTTGTTTTTGTAGAGCTAAAAACAATCTAAAGGTTAGAGTACAGGGTAATGTCAGAAGCAAAGGACATGGGAAATTAAAAACGTGGACCCAACACAGTATTATTTCTATCACCTCACTGAGTGAAAGTAACTCCTAAAATTGCCTGGTTCAACCAACAGTTAACTGAAAAGTTACTTCTTAACTAACAAACTGGAAAAATCAAACCTAACAGAAATTTAAGGAAAAGAAGAATTTAAAGAGCTAGATTAGAATAGAACTGGATTGTTTTTTAGAGTTTGCCTTTATGAGATGACTTCTGTAACAGTGCCTGATCTTGAAATGCTGAGTGGTTTTAAGTTCCAGTGGAGATGGCTGGCCACTGCATCACCTCCTCCAAGACAGCACTCGGACTCTAGGGCTCGTCCCCTGTACAGCTTACAAAAGTATCAATTATGCTGGATTGGCAAGTTTAGGGTAAAAAATTGTCAGTTTTAATTCAGAACATGTAATGATCTAGCTTAAAGCAGAACTGAACACGTATTTCATTAGGACTTTACTTTTTTGGGGGATATACAAAACTCCACTACAAGCTCTATAAAAATAGTAAATACACTTTTATCGATCAGATGCTATACTCTAAAGGTAACTTCATTAGCCCTTTGATGCTGGACCAGTTTCGAAATTTGGCAGTAATCTGTGATCACTGCGATGTGAACTGGAGCTAGGTTTACTCTGCACTGTTAGGTTGATCTGTGATGTGCCATTATAGTCCTGTTACCAGTCAGGGGCTCTTGGCATTTTGCTGTAGTCACATTAGCAGAATCCAAAAATAAGGTGGACAAAATGGCAAATGTATTGGCAGCTCTGATGAATGAGGAAAAAGCCACAAGGGACATTTACAAGCCAGAGGAAGACAGAGGCAGACGGACAACCCCGGCTCTTGTAGGAACATCACAGAAAAGGAGGGCTAGGGAAAGTGTTTACATTTGTTAAACTGGAAAAAGCCTTGCAAGAAACACAGACATGGAACCCTAAGGATGAATGTTTCTAATGCTGTCATTATAAACTGCCCTCCAGAAAGGCATAAAATATGCTCCAGATCAACCACGTGCATAATATGATGCAGCTCCTGCCTGAAAAAAATAGTTTCTCCCACAAGGCTACTGGAGAAATATTGGGAGTTAAAATAGCCTACATTAAATTTGTATGTAAACTCAATGCTAGCTCCAGACAAGCTCCCCTACAAGCCTCCTTTCTTTGCCTTCAGAAAAAGAGAGTTGCTACCATTTTAAAACTGTCTAAAAGCTGTCAAAAGGAGGTTTCTTATAAGTATTTTAGTCAAAGAAATAAAGGACACTGCTTAGAAGAAAGCCTCAATATTTAAGTGCTTAACTGGTTTCCTGTCTTTTTATGTACATTTCAGAACGTTACTTTTTAATGGTGGCTGTTGCTATGCAACAGGGCAGAATTTCTAAAATCTATTCATCTGTTGTACAAGTGACAGTTTTCAGGACATATTTAACTCTCTCAGCCTATTAAGTCAAAGAAGGAGGATGGAAATCAGAGGGCTGTAAACTCCCAGATCATGCATTCCCCACAGGGGTACAGCATGGCTAAAAAGGCTCTTTCACTGAGTTTACCGTTATTTTCAACACACTGTTAAGATGAAGCAGCTACCCTGCTTATGAAAAATGTGAAAAACAGCCCAGCTCTAGTTAAATAAAATGACATCTAAATGTAGAAATGAAACTTATGAGCATTACTTTTATCCAGAAATGATCAAGCACTTCTAATCAGATTCTGCTACAATGATAGTTACTAGACAGGCTGGGCAGGCAATCACAAATCAAGCTCTAGCATATTAATGAGTTACAGCTCCCTGGAAGTTACCATCCTGCAGATCTGATTGCCTGTTGCTTACTTTTTAGGCCACTGCAACACAAAATGAAGTTCACTCACTTCAATGTGAATATAAAATGAATTAAGCTATCACAGAACATGAGATAAGCTTTACGTCCCAGCAAATAAACTATATAAAGTAACCTGGTTAGTAACAGATTGAGCTGAGAGGGCAGCAATATAATATTGAGCCACAATAATTCCTTAACATGCTCAAAGTTGGTAAAGAGCACAGCTCTGTGTCGTAAGGGTTTTTTACCTACCAGGAGACTGCAGAGCATTGGGTATCTGTAAACTACTTCTATGACGTGTGTGAAATTTAGCCCTAAACAAACAGGGCTATTTTTGGTTGACTCACACTCACTGTAAAACAACCTTTACTTCCACTAAAAAATATTTATAGGTACACAAAAAGACTATAAAATCCTAAAACTAAAAACTAAGTGGCATGATTGGCAGAAATGACGGACAGCAATCTCCACGTGCATCAGTGGGAAATCTGTAACGTTTTGTCATTGATAAAACTGCACTTGGAAGCTTAGATCCTGAAACAAATAGCATGACTTGGCCTTAATCTGTGACTCAAAAGCAAACCACAAGTATTTAAACTGTTTTTACTGATTCTAGTGGCTAAAGAAGCCATTCTGACGTCATGTATTGCAGAATAGTTCATTCTAATTATTCTGACTGCCTTTGAGATGGATCTTTTTCTCAATCTACATCCAGCATTCTGAGTATTCAGTTGCACTAATGGTTTCAACGACAACATGAAATATTGTCCCTGCAATGTAACTTCAGCGGTTAAGAATTTCATTTTATTTTCCCTTTTAACTCAGGAAGAGAAACTAAGATCACTTCATAGAAGTAAGCTGCTTTTCTAAATTTCTGATTTTGCAAAAAAATACGGACAAAAATACGATCCTGAGAGTGGTCAAACCCATGAGCACAGCACTTCCTGTGGGTGAGCAGTAAACAAGTGCAGTGCTGTCAGGAGGA
>NW_010200144.1:0-23772 GCF_000695765.1 Mesitornis unicolor | reverse complement strand
TGCTGAACCCGGGCGTAAAGGAGGTGCAAGGTGCCAGATCACTGCACACACACGCTTACCCACACACATACACGCGTGTGCATGGATACACACGTCCTTACAGCATAAAAGGTGTCACAGAGCAATCTGCAAAAGTTGCACATCATCATCTAGGGAAATGAAACCCTGAAAACCCCCTTTTGATGGCTAAACACTTTGCGTTTAAAAAGGCAAACCCCTTGCTTCCATAAAGCACACATTCAAATATAAACACAACACAGACAATAGTCTCTGAGGGGCCTGGATTAAAATCAAATAACAAGCAACACAAAGAACACTCTACAACATTGCACAATCAGCATATCTCAGAACCCAAAATCAAACAACTCGGTTCAGCGAGACAGGACTCCCGTGTTTCCCAAGAGTCTTGGAAATGTTCTTACATCATTCCTGACAGCTCACTGTGGTCAGAGCCAGCCCTGCTCTATTACCACTTTGGGAAAGAAGTATTAGTACCAGCTGGATGTCTTTAATATTCTACTTGGAAGCACGACCTCTTCTCTCTAAGGCAGTAAGCTGAGATTTGTCCTCGCTGGTAAGGTTTTTTAGGAGGTAGGGCACAGGGAATTTGAGTTTGTAGTCAACATAAAACCGAGCTGCTGGAAGTGGATGTCAGGATTTCCCACTCCTCCAAACGACCACAGCCAGGTCTTGCCCAGCAAATGCGCTGATCCGATGGACGAGTTGGCTGTTTGCTCCTGGCAAGGAGATGAACATGGCAGATCTAAGACAAGCACTAATTTAATCTTCATGTACAAAATATCTGATTGTCCACTGTTATTGTCGATCCATTCTTTTTAAGGGCATGGAAAGGTCAACTGCGCAGTGTCTTTACAACAAGATCTTTCACTCCCACTAGTTTATTTTAAGTCTAGTATATTTGAGGTTTTTCTTAAAGGTCCAGCACCCAGAGTTAAAAGATTATCTAACAATTACTGCTTTCAGTTAAAGTCCTCCACTCCCATGATATGAAGAAAATCTTGAAAATGTAACTTGGGTGTACCCAGTGGTTCAAAGGGCGCACAGAATGAATAAACAATTACAATTACTTAAAATACCATATTTACTGGGAAAGAGGACATATCAAAAAGGCAAACACTTCCTATCCATACAACTGGTACAAGCTGTGCTGGATACAGGAACATTGGCTGAAGGAGAAGTCCAGCTTGAACTCCATTTGCACCTTGTTTCATTTAGGTAAGAGATGGAAATATATTAGGCAGGTCATAGCAACTGCCACCCCACCCTTCTATAGGCTCTAACCTGTGGGTAAAAATACGTCATCCTACCAGATAATCACATCCCAGAAGCTTTCCAGGCATCATTTCTGTACCACCTCAAAACATGTATAGTTTTAAGTTGTTTAAGTGTACTCAGAGGTACAACTGCCACCAATTACCTACTCAGAGCCAGATTCATCTCAGTCACATACGTAAAGCATAACTGATTTCAGCAGAGCTGCATTTGTGCTTTCAAACATTATTTTATTGCTGCAAGTGGAGCACTGACACGTTTGTTCCAGCAGTGTTGAACAGAAATCCCTATGTTAATCAAAACAAGTGAGCTCTGTAGCACTGTATTCAATAAACTGTAATTAAGAAGGTGGCAACATAAGGGTGGCTGTCCACAAAATCCTTTTGTAATTATGCATAGTTTATGGCTAGGCTAATAGGATGAGCAATTTAAATTAGTTACAAGCTCTGCCAAGGTACCCATCTATTCCCAAGTCTATTAATTAGAATCTATTTAATCCCCACTGCGATAAAGGTCAAACAACATGTATTTGACCCTTTTCTGCTGGCGTCAGTGTTATCAGCCAGTGGATCTGGCAGTGCCTGGGTCTGACTTGTTCAACTCTTCAGCATGCTGACATAAGGCTTTGAAGAGCAGAGCCTGGGCCCAGCTAAAAAGATCTCTCTAATAATTTCTGCTTTATATTCCTGATAAGCACGCAGGTTTAAAAATTCCAGAGCTTGTTCTCTCCTGGTGGTCAGCTCTGAGGCCTTCGGGTAAAAAACAAACAAAACAAACAAACTTTGATTCCTTCTACACTTTTGAGTCAGAATGCTTAGAAATATAGGCAAGGCTTATGGTCACTCTTAAAGCCCATTGCTGTGCCAGACTAATTAGACATTAGCTCAACAGCATGTTTAATTAATTTTATAATGCAGTAAAAACTCCCTACAAATGTCAGTGCTTCAGATGGAAATAGTTCTAACAAATCTGAGACAACTTATTCCTCGTCTGTACCAGACTCATGACATAAATGCAACAGAAATACACAGCAGCACATTTACAAGTCACTGTAGGTGATGAAATCACTTAATAAAGTAGAGATGAAGTACTTCAGATATGTAAAGTGAAACATCACAGACCAAAATCATTTTGCCATCCACATAACTCAGACAAGCAGCCTTTTCCCTTTCTTTGGTACAAACTAGGCTAAGATCACAGAAGTGCAGAACGGCTGGGGCTGGATGGGACCTCTGGAGGTCATCTGGTCCAGCAGCCCTGCTCAGGATCATATACCTGCTCTACTGCTGTGACCAGGTCAACTTCCATTTTGGATTTCATTGCCTCCTCTTCAAGCTTTTCAGACCTAAGCTGCTATTTCAAGACCGCTATCCCCATGTTACTGATCACCTTGCATTTAGCATCAGAGCTCATACTGCAGCCTTAATTGCAGCATTAGCTTTTCAAGCAACCTCTGCGTTTTCTACCACACCATCTGCACCTCTGTAAACAGTCCCCAAAACTCATACTGCTGCTCTTCAAATCCTACCTTAAAATCTCCACTGCTGTGATACCTTTCCAAGAACTTAAAAATGGCTAGATGAGTGGTGCTGAAATCCCTGGCATTACAATCCTCATCTGTTCAGATGCCTGTGTTTGTATTTAGCTGTTGCCTTTTGTTTTGTATCTACATTGTACACCCTGAGGTAAGCATCGTCTTTTCTCGGCTATCCATATACAGCACATTTAACATCTTTACGCTAAATAATTTCTGGTGCATGAGTGGGTTTCTGAAGCACTACAACAACGTTAATATATAACCTCGTCTTTAAAACTTACCTCAGGATTTCTTACAGCATTGGCACAGTCCTTGCATTTTGTGAGAAGCCTCATTTAACTGTCTTGATGCCTCTCCTTAAGCATTTTAAAGAGTGCTGGATTTTGGTGTGCCAACACAGCAGAGTCTCACTGGGATAGTATTTTCACATGACATCACTGCATCCTGATGTGAGATGACAGGCCTGTTATTCTGCAAGTTCCACTTCTTGTTAACATTATTTATTCTCTTTACAACATACCCAGTAACAAAAGACAGGTATGTTCTAAATTATAAGCTAAAACAGCTCCAGCCAGAAAATGCTACTTCATAGACATCAACAGATCCAATATCTGATAAATTCTGCCTGTGCTTGCCAACCAGAGACACTTACTCAGTGTTATTCAGCGTTACTCAAACTGCTGGCCTTGGCACCAGCACACATGACAGGCTCAATGCCATCTAGGCCTGGGACTTGAAAGAAGGCTTCTTCTGCCCATCCTTAAATTCAATCAACAAGGAAGTATGCTGCCAACAGGAAGCCATTAAATAAAGCTGCTATTAGTATATAATCTTTATAGAAAAAAAAGCCTTTCTAAAGACCATTAAGTGACTCAATCAGATCTACGCTCTCAGAGTTTACCAAAAGCTCCATATTAATATATTATTTTGCATGACATGGAAAAATGTTCACTCCCCAATTCTTTTCACACACTTCTGATTACTGGTAAGTTATGACATGCTCTAATAGTTCGCTCTAAGTGCTTAAACTGAAATAAGATCAAAGTAAACATCATTAAAAATATGCCTGAAACTGTTCAGTTCCTATGGTTTTGGTTTTTCTTTAAAACCACACACCCAACAGGAGAGATTAATTACCTGGAACCTGACATCTGCACTATGCGTAAATATTCTCACTATGCTAAAATATTTACAACATAGAGAGTTGCAACATTTCCTTTTAGATTGCATGATCTTCTGCACTTTGAGACACGTCAGATTGCCTTTTCAAAATGGCAAGTTACTTACTTGCATTCCTAAACTACTAGAGAGAAATCCATTAGATCCATGGGTTATATGTCATTCTGATATCTCCACAAGCACAAAAAGCATTCAGTATGTGGTCAGATACTCTCTTGACAACATTGTCTTAGTAGTGGAATCTGAAAATATATACGTAAATTTTACACAAAGCTTTTCCAAAATACACCAGGCCAACTTAACATCTGCTTGTGCAGTATACTTGTGTACTGCATTTGTATTGGGTAAAATACCTCAAAACTGTGTCCATTTCCTCCATAAACAATTTTAAGAGCTTTATGATTTCATTATGTTAGATCATGGTGCCTGTTAAAAACAAGTACATGGTGATTAATCATATTCTGTGGGAAACCAGTTCTTCTCAGCTCTGAAATGATGTAATTTAAATCAGCTCTTTTCCTTATATCTGAACTAATCTCCTCTGGGGTGGCCAGATCAGGTCTATTCATGTTCTGAATTCAGAGGGAATTGCAGGATCCACGTCAGAAATCAGTTATTACTTGCAGAAGACAAGCATCTCCTTGATGACTGGCCCAGCCACAGTGCATTTAAAAACTGACAGAGAGCAAGCAGGACTTACCAAATTCACTTCAGGTATGCTATCTCATCCCTTCCCCGCTGCTCCAGCACATTATCAGAAATTATATGCCTTTGTACGTGACAAAAGAAATGTTTTCGGGTTTGAACACTACAGCCCACCTGGCTGGAACTCCATGGCAGGTTAAAATTCCTGTGCATTAAGAACGTGATGTCAGGTTCTTCTTTAGGCAAGAGCTGACTCTCAAATACACTTTAGTTAATAGTATTCTACAGGTTCTGAAAGCGAAATCAGAGATGAATGTTTGAAAATTACCAGTATTTTAAGACATTTTAGATTAAGAACTCTTACTGAAATCCACTGATAGCTTTTGTCCTACGCCTTAGAAAAGGCCACAGCTCTGAATGACTTTTAGCATCAGTCTCGGTATTTTGTCCTCACTTCAGAAGATTATTATTGATTTCATTTCCAGCTCTAGTCATAATGTGGTTGATCTTTTACCATATAGCATTGGTATATGTTATAAAGAAGATTTTAAAGGGTATATACTAATTCATACAAACCAGAACAATAATATCTCAACATGACTCATAAAGACCAAAGTGAAATATTCATAGAAGTACAGATGCAGTTTGTGGAGGTCATGTGGGAGGAGCATGCCATTGTAGAAACTCATTTCAAAACTTGCCAAATTTTCCATTACTGGGGATACAAGGGTAACTTCTAAGACCTGACACCATTTTTTACATAACCTCTCTGCAATACTCTCATCTTAAACAGAATTTATAGCCCAAAAACCTCACTCAGCTAAAACTCTCCAATTACCCAAGGCTCTCAAGCACCTGCAATTCCTCTGAGGTTTTCAGCTCTGTTGAATTCAGTGGAACATGGAGGTTTCAGCGGCAGTGCGGGCTGGCATAGCTCCTTCCCCTCCTGGTGCTCCTTCTTCCACTGACTTCTTGTAATTGAACTGAAAGCGGATAGCACACTCGAAGGAAAAGGTGTCTTCCTAAATGAAGACACTAAGGGCGGACTTTGAAAATGTTGTGAAAGTAACGATGGAAAGAACATTCAAGATTTCAAGGGGGATTTTTTTGTAGCCTGAACAAAATCAGAAGTGATATAATCAACAACAACAAAAATCTCTGGTCAGTCTTCAAAGCAATTTCAAGTAGTGCCATTGGGATCTGTGTTCACTATCCCAAAATAACCACTGCATTACTGTGTTTGTGGCATTCCGCAGCTGCCCAACACATTGCCATCCTGTTCAAAGTACCTCACAGACCTGCAGACATAATTGTCTAGACTCCAGTGCTGACAGAGCGAGGTCATGGCTATCAAGCCGTACATTCCATGCAAGAGTGAAGTTTCCGTTCCTTGTTTTTGTTGGTGATACCAGCTCCTTGCCATCCAGTAAGGGCCCTTGTCTGTCCTGATATTCCAGACTGCTTACCTCATCTCATCCGCTGCACAAGCATGCAAACCCTTTGAGTCGCACAGTCTCCTGCAACACAGGAAGTGAACGTCCGGAGGACAAAACAGTGAAAGGAGAGACCTCCTTCAGTGTATTTACGGGGTCATTTCTTGCTCAGTGATGAATGTGAGCAACTCTCAACAATGTTAATAGGAATTGTTCAACCCTCCTTTGCAGTACTGTCACACCAACACAAGGCCAGGGCTGCCTCTAACCCATTTGATATTTCAGAGACATCTCTCATGCCAAAACACCCCTGATTCCCTAGAAGCCCTCTTGTTCATTCATCAATATCTAGAGTTACCAAGAAGCCAAACACATCACAGCTGCAGGGGGAAATAAAGAAACAAATAAAGCAAAATAGGAGGATAAAATACACATTCTTTGAAAGAAACCACTATCACAGAAATGGTCACAAAAGAACAACAGAACAGCACTGCTGTATGAGATCTCCCTACTGAACGGCCATACTGCCAATTTCTGAGCCCAGAGCCCTCAGTGTAAATAAAAAACCTAATGAAAATCAATGGCTTTTGACCAGTCTCCCAACAAGAAAGGCCTACGAAACTCTTCCAAAGTCATGTCAGATAACTTTAAATACTAAAATATATGCTAGATTTGGGGAATCTTTTTTCATCCTAGAATTATATATTTTTTGGTTACTTTTATTAGGTTTTGGTGACATTTAATAAACCAGAATGCCCAAGAACCAAGCATCTCTTTCCTGTTCAATCAGACCTCAGATTAAATGGTCTACAAACAAAGTAAGTTAAAATTACAAGGAACATTTTTAGACATCAAGGAAATGTCCTAAAAGAAAACCTAACAAAGAGCAAGACACACAAATGACATATAAAAGACATACAAATCAAAACATCATTACTGGAAATCATCAAAACCGGGGCTGACAACTCTCTGGCAAGGGCACAACAACAGAAAATGCTGTAGGAAAAGCAAATGGCTTAGAGGAAACCAGAAGCGTTTTCCAACTGGAACCACCAGTGAATGAACCCATTCAGCGCCTACATCTCGCTCTCCGGTCTGCACACATCTGTAGAGGGCCACACAAGAAATATTGTTCAAAGGGGCCAGTGCTCCCAATATTAACTACATAATACATATACTCCATTATATTATTTGAAAAACACCATTAGGCTTTGGAAGTGGATTTATATTTCACAGGCATTAAATCATAAACTCATAAAAACATCTCCTCCTTTTTCATTAACACATCCATACTCTGCCATTTTGGCTAAGCACAGTATCAAAAGCTAAGAGCTTTAACAAAGCTACCAGTGTGTGAGACTGAGGCAGAGGTGATGCTCTGTTGGTCAAATACTTTCAAGGCACAGTCAAAATTCTCAAGAGTTAAAGCCAATGATAGTTAAAATTTTGAATTTTGCAAGCAGCCAAAAAGGAACAGAAAGCAAAACAGTTCACTTCCCCAGCAGTTCAGCAGCAGCAAAGTAACTCCTCAGCCAGCACTTCTGAATCTGGACACATCTCTGGGGAACAGCATGAAAGTTGAATTACAATACTTGAGTACTTCCGGAGAAAATGTAGTGCTATTCATCCTTCATACTAACACTAACATGTCCCACATCAGCTGTAAACTGCTCTTTCTGCATACAGCAAATTTACATGCTTTGGGGTTTTTTTTCCAGAAGTGCTACAGGAAACATTTAAGTACACAATCCTATCCATGACCAAGTAGTGTTTGAAAACTTCTGCCCGAAAGTAAAAATGGAGTCTGGATCCTTTGATCTCTTAGTATACACCTGCACAGGGATGATCTAATGATTTGACTCTCTTTGCCTAAACATCCCTGGTAGTCTTAATTGAAAAATCTAGAAGATAGACACTTCTGTAACTGAAAATACAACTGACACCACTTTGTCCCCTTACTGGGCCATTTCATCAGAGGCCAATGAACAGCCATGAGAGAAGAAACATCACCTTAGAAAGAAGCATCTCCTAGACATTTACCTGTCCAAGTCATATCTGAGGTACAATGGCAGAGTAATGGGCTTAAAAGAATGGGAATCAGGAGGGATTTACATGATCATGCCTAAGAGACTTGCATCCTTTTGGATCGAGAATTTCAGTCTCCATGCTCATCTGTCAAGCAGAAGACACAGCACTTCCATTTGCATAAACCCTTTATTGATTTATTTATTGCCATCTTCGTAGCTTTAAGCACAAGATCAAATTCTACAGTAAAAAACAGGCAGATGTGACAACTTGTAATCCTAGGGAGATACGACACTTGTGATCTTACGTGAAAACTGCTCAGATACATCTCATTTGTGATTAACAAAACCAGCCTCTGGAAGTAAAGATAGAGTGTAAGAGGAAATCCAATCCAGTCTAATCATCAGAGGAAATTTCATATGCTAACAGTCTCAACTAACCTATCTTTCAGAAGATTCTAATCTCAAAAATATGGTTATATATCGCCGCCTACCTCCAAAACTCCGCCACTATGTCTGTATGCGCAAGCGCTGTGATGGCTTTTTCAAGATCTACTGTACACCCACTATTAGAACCTGGATCTATATGTTACCGCTTCCATTCACCTCTATGTAACACTGTGCTTGGCCTCAGAATTTAATGCCTTTGGTGGAAGTGTTTTTCTAAACTCGAAATAGCACAACTACACCACCCGATAATCAGAATTTGTTGTAAATTATTCATTATGATCAATAAATCAAGCTTTGCATATAATTGTAAAACCGTTAACTGTGTAAGAAGACAGCCGAAAAACAGAATAGTTAATTTTCACAAGCCTTATTGAAAGATTACTTGCTAGCAACTTCAAGGCTTTATAATTCCTTTTGATTGTCTAACGCAATGCATAAAATCAAAGGGTAGTGCCAAACAGAGCTCTACATTAAATCCACAAAGTTGGGGTTGAGCACAGAAGGCAGGAAAGAAATTAAGTCTCAGAGCAAAGGGAATGGAAACTACCCCATCTTGGTAAAATTGTCATTAAAAATGTTAAAGAAGAAAAGAACAAGCCTACTTCAGTGTTGCACAGAAAATGTGCCAATTCAGAGGCAGCAAGGCAGTGCCACCACCAGAGAGATCAAAACCTGCTGAGTGCCGCATCTGTCTTACTGGATAGCATGATATAACCAAAAGGAGAATCTAATTCACATTCAGTAAAAGCAAAAACTGATATACCTTGTTGACAGACATTGAAAAACCCCGCAAGTCAAAACCTCCTGAAGATCTAAACAATAACTAGCAGCCACAGAACATTTCACAACCTCATATGAGACAAGTACAAAGGTTCCCAACAATTGTTCCCATTTATTCCTTCCTTCTAAGATACATACAGATTTTATAGATAAGACATGCAAATGAACTACAGTCTGTGTCTGTTTACAATCATTTCATCCTCAGCTCTGTATCTTAAACAGCTCCCTCTCCTTTTGGCCCATGGCACCTGGTTCATGAGGACTGACTGCCATGGTTCAGCTTCTAGCAGCTCAGCAGCTCTTGAATTAGCTGTAGAAATGGTGGTACTTTAATACCAGAGCTTAGCATAGCAACCAGCCAGCCTAAATAAATAAATAACGAAGCCTGGTGTTCTAGCAGATAATATAAATACACTTTCAGCAAATTGCTTGGGTCCAAAGGTCAGTCAACTTGTTTGCTCTGTCTCCAAGAATTTGTAAATCTCAACATGATGTTTAAACACAAGCATATACAAACATCAAAGTTCAATGCTGACACATTTTACACCTCCAAGTTGTATGCCAGAATAGCTCTATACCACACATAGAAAGCTGTAATGTATGTGTAAGGAAGTGACAAAACACTATCCAAAACTAAATGCAATTTTTTCTTTAAATATCTTCCCATTCTGTATTTTCCTTCTTTATTTGCTCTTATTCATCCTTTCTCACATTAAGTATTTCTGCAGCTGTCTAATTTCACGATTCCTCCCTTTCACTACCCATAAACTTTAAATGTCAAGCCCCGTTTCAGGGTGTGTGTATTTTTTGTGTTCCTGATTGATTCATGCACATGGAGACACCTGAAGTTTCAAGGTGAACCACCAGTTCCTGAGCTACAGCATGGACACACCGGCTACCCTGGCATTTCCAGGCTGTTGTGCAGCCAGAGCAGCCAGGCCAGCCAGCCCAGCCACTCAGTCTCCCTCCCTTTCCCTTTTTACTAAAGGAAACGTGCAAACAGTCTCGCAGCTCCTACTCATGTTGTGCTTTTCTTCCTTGCCAGGTTCTCATTCATCTTACCTTTGAACAGCTCTGGGCGGGCAAAGAGCAAAATGCAACGGGCTTCAGCGAGCACAAGAAATACATTTTGCAAATGGAAAACCACAGGAGTGACACTGATCTCCCCACTTTCCTGACAGAATGCACTGTGAGGACCGAGAGCCAGAGCCCCTCCACACGCCCCATTTGTCCCTCTCCTGTGGGGTGACCGATGTAGCAGCGGCAGCCTGGCCGTGCCTGGGTGCTGCTGCAGATGTGCTCGGCCTGAGGGGCTGGAGCCGGCAGTCAGCTCCCCTCTCCGCTCCTACACAGCCCCAGCGGCCCGGGAGCAGCAGCCCGGAGGCCAGCGGTGCAGGCAAGTGCTGGTTTCACGCGTGGGAATGGCACAGGAAACCTCTGCCAGAGTGACAACCGCTCCTCAGGCGGAGGGGAGGACTCAGAGGGGGCCCCTTCCTCACCTTCACGTTTTCTCAGATGAGATGGGGAGCGACAGGATGCAGGGGAGGAGCGGGCAACTTCTGAAATGTAAGCCAGCGTAATGACTCAGCACGCCAGGGCTTGCCAAAACGAGCGCCCCTTCTACCCTCTCACCTTTACAAAGCGATCCCATCAATCCCACATGGAGGGGAGGGGAAAGGCTTTTCAGTCTCCGAGGCGGAGGGCTCCCCAGGAGAGCAGCAGGTGGGATGTGGCAGCGGGTGGGCTGCGCCCCCCCTCCCCCGCCGTGCCGGTGCTCACCTTCCTGGCTCCCCGCTTGGCGAACTCCCTGGCCAGGTGGCGACCGATGCCTCTGCCCCCGCCGGTGATGAGCACGTTGTCCCCGGCCAGGTCGCGGAGCTTGGGCGGCAGCACCATGCACACGGCAGCTTTCACCACCAGATAAACCATCTGCACCGGGAAAAGCAGCAAAGCGCCCAGCCACTTCCAAATCATCCTCTTGCTCCAGGCGAGACAGGAAGGCAAAATTCTCTTCCGAGCCGTCGCCAAACCAAGTTAACAGAGAAAGAAAACCAATACCCTTCCTGCACCCCTAGATGGGTGACACAAGTCTTCAGCCCCCTTCCAACACTTGGGGCCAAGAGATTCTTGCACTGGAAAAATTCTTCTCTCCCCCTAAAAAAATTGGGGTAGGAGTAAAGTAGTGCAGAAGACCAAGTCACTCCCCTGTTTCTTGATCGGTGTCCTCTGGGATTGTCACATGCAGGTAAAACGGTTCCTTTGCTTTTTAACTGGAAGACAGTTTTTTTAAATTAAAAGAAAGAGAAAAAAGTAAAATGAAAAGTGACCATACATCCCTCCGCTTCAAAGACCGTCATAAAAATCCAGTATCCAAATTGAAGGTTTTTATACTTGGAAAAATAAAATAAAGCAGCCTATGTCTCCAAATTTCAGCCTGCAGTGCCTTCCAGGCAGCTCATTTCTATTCTTAGACTCAGGAAATTGCTTAAATAAGACAGAACTGCCAGGACCTTCTTTTTAAGAAAGGCTCTATTCAGGGTAAGGTTGTTGTTTTTGTTTTAATATCTATAAATATAGACGTTCCGTCCTGAGCCGGTTGCAAAGGTTGCGCTGATAACCGCCTCTCTCTGCCCCCTCTCCTGGTTTTTTTTCACTTGGAGTATCTGTGATCACAGAGCAGGAATTATGCCGTACACTATTTCAGCTCCGGTTCTTACTCATTTCTCCCTATTGCTCTCTCTGCCTATCACAGCCGCGGCGCTGGGGAGTTTTTATACCCCATTAAGCCTGATTGACAGTTAAAGTGTTGGGGAGATTTCACTACTGTTTCTGTGAGTGGCTGGCTCCGCTCTCCCCTCCCCCAGAGCTATCTCGGAGCCACTGCACATAACCTCACACATGCAGGCGGGCTGAGCTGCTGCCTGCAAGCCGGGGCTTGCTGCCTGCCACGTTGGGCTTGCGCCTGGAACCGAAGTAACCCGGCCAGGCAAGCCCTGCCTCCCCCTCACCGTGCCCACCCCCCAACGGAGGTGCTGCGGGTCCGGCTTGAGCCCAGGGAAATGCAGTTTCAGGACGGGTCAGGGCTAAGGCTGAGTTCAAGGGAGCCATCACTGCCTCTCGGAGCTCTGGCGGAGCCCCAGATAAGCTGGTGGGGACGGGAAAACTTCTTTCAGCCCTAGGTTGCGGGGATGAATCCAGCCTAGGTTGATAATCATCAATCTGTTACCATTGGACCAATGTTTTTATGGACAACGTGACAACTCCATGGATTTTCCAAGCTGGATGATGCTTGTGTTGCTGAAAACTGGTGATTTAGTAGGGGGGCAATAAAAAAGGCAGGCTCTGAATGAAGGAGGGACACAGACTTTCTCACAACAAAGGGTGGGCTTTTTCCTCTCCACGGCTTTTTTTGTCCTGCTACCAAGGCATAGTTGCACCATGTTGTAACAGGGGAAAGGGCAAAGTGTATTGCCGCCAGGTTTCCCAGCTTGGTTGTCTGCACTGTTAAGCATTGGGCAGGTAAGCTGTGTTTTCAGTTGTACAGATTAAACATTTCTGAGTAACTGCATGTTGAAACTGAGCTGTTATGCATAGTTCGTAGTTCTGGCAGCAGTCAGAAATAACCTCAGACGCAAAGCATCGAGGATGTCAAAAGATGCTCTAGGATGTCAAACCTCACATTGCTGTCATCTCAGCTGAGCTGGAAAGAACTTCGTTTTTATGACTGTATACATCATCAACAATGTGCCAAAATGTACCATTCCCACATGTTAGTTCAGGAGGTCTGGCCCTATATCCACTATCCTGGGAAGCCATCTAGTGGTAAAACCTAGAATTACTGAAAAAGGACAAACCTGAAACACATTCTCAAACTTCTTTAGATCTATAGTTACTAAAGCACGCCTGCAACAGAATTGTATGAGTCTAAGCATCTATACCTAGATAGCCAAGTTATATTACACAACCAGCAGAAGTGAGTTAGGAAGCTGAATTCCTTTGAAAAGAAATTCAATTTTATGCTTTGGAATCAAACAGGTATTTTTTAAAACAAGCGTTGTTCAAAGTGGCCGGATGGTAACAGAGTGCTCAAGGGTTATTTGTTTGCAAAAAGAAGAGTGACCGAGTTTCCGGTGCCACACACATTTAAAACCTGTATCACACACAGGTTTTTTTTAACACAAAATATGAATGATATGCAAATCCTTGAATTTCAGCTCTGTTAAAAGTTCCATAAAATTTTTTTTTAAAGAAAAGAAAATAAAATCTAGAGAGAAATTTTCAGAGTTCTTACCTTTAAATGCCTGGTTATCTCATATGAAATAAGCCAAATGACTATCACTGCATCATCAGAAAGTGTGAGGAGAGAGGTTTTTGGAGAGAAGAAGATGAAGCATTCTAACTGGAAACTCTAAGTCTGTACATATTGTCAGAATCTGGTGGTATTCCCTAACTTAACTGCATCTGAAATAACCAGAGCTCAGAGAATTTCCATTGCCGCTTGGCAGCATTTAGCACCTCTGTGTGTTTTCACAGTAATACCTTTAGAAATGGAGCTAGGGGAGGCACCTGGCATTACAGTTTTCCTCTCAGTCCAAAAACTCTGAAGGAGAAATTACACAGAGAGCCTAGTGTCTGGTTTAAACCAGAATGACTCAATGTCTGGACTGCTAACAAATACAACAACTTTCTGGGATGGAAATAAGAAGCAGTGCTAAAAATGAAAGAATATGAAGTTCATTACAGTAAACTTGTTTTCTGATTCCTGAGTTCAGTCTCTTTATGCATAAATCATCACAGACACATTTAAAACAGAAAATACAGCAATGTTACACAGTTAACCTTTTCAGAATAAAACCAACATTAATAATTATTTTAAAACATTTGCAGGTCCTTTGAAGCCAGTGGGAATAGAATAATATTGTGAATATTTATTTCATTTATCTGTTCATTCCTTTTTTCATTCATTATGATTTTGTTTTATTGGTCTGTGTGCAAAGTTGCTATCAAATTTGGAGTAGGAGTAAAAAGACAGTTCTAGATACTTACAAGTTTTGTAACCTGCTCTTCCAATTTCATGAAAGTAGGAACTGTTTTACTTCTTTACCACTGTACTTTAGATTTATCTTGAAAACCAGTAGTTACTACATTGTACGAGAAGCGAAAGCAGACTTAAGAGTAAAACTGAAGTTACTGCATCTTGCCTGTAATAAATATGGTAAAAAATACATGGAAGTTATTTTAAGATTCACCTAATTCAACCAAAAAGTCAAACAGCTTTAAGTTCTACACATATGGAACACTGAGAACAGCTAAGGTTTGTCCCTTTTAGTTGCATTTCCACTCTGAAAACTGGCAAAAAAGTAGTATTCTGGGATTTCATCTGATTTTGATTGCTGTACAGCAACCATTGCGCTCTTTTCTGGCAAGAGGTCTTTTTCCAAACTGTCACCTTTACAAAACCAACAACTGCTTTTGTTCAAAAAGTTCACCTCTGTTAGTGAAACCTCCTAAACTACACCTTCACGTAGGTTTGATTATCCAAAGTGCTTTCAAAATGTCTACAGATGCAAACAGACTTTTAGTGCGTACCTTTGTTGATGGTGACAGGGATCTGTCACACACCAGCAGTTGTTCCTGATCATAAATTAAAAGTTGTCACAAAGTGGATCCCTTCCGTGTTTCCACCCAGAAGTCCTTAACCAGTGCACTGGAGCAGTCAATAAGCAGGCCTGTTAATTTTGTAAAATTGCATCAGTTGCTAATGCTACCGCTTAGTTGCAGAATTAATTGTTTCTTATACAGATACTCACAACAAAGTATAAATTGCAAAAAAAGCCCCACAAACTTGGTTTAAGCCATTTTAATGGCACTTTAAATTGTATTTTATTCCAGTTTGCAACAAGAACAAGAAGGTTGTCATGTAATACATCTCAGTGGTAACTCATTCAGTTTTGGCTTTCACTTGTCTGTTTAAATTTCTGGGTTTGTACTTCTTAACAGAAGTGTAAAGGATGATGGCTTTAATACAGTTTTACAAATCTATTCTGAATTAATAGGTTTAAATTAAATTTAAATCCCTGAATGACCCATTCCTGGGACTACAGGTAAAAAGATGGTTTTGCTTTCTGAATATTTAACCACAATAGTTCCTAACTGTAACAGTTCAGCTTAAAACTAAACCTGTTGTTCATATTTAGGCTAGCTAATTGTCACGGAATTGCACCAAAATGGCTACACGCACACAGATAATTCAAACAAGCTTTAATCTGCAATTGAAATGAAGCAGACAAAACTTCATTCACCAAGACAACATCCCACTGACATTCAACAAATACAGGTTCGATATGCTGGTTGGGAATATTACCAGACACGGCTAAATTAAGAATTCTTAAGTTTTGGCCAAACGATCCAAAATGTGCACTCACTCACTCACCAAAAAGGGAGGGCTCTCAATCTCGAGAAGTTTCCTTAAGTGGCGTCCCAACTCAAGGGGAGAGTCCCTGACTGCAGACCCGCTGCTCCGAGGAGGACCGACTCCAATGAGTCCTCCGGCGGGGCCCCATTTGTACCCTGGTCGAATCTGATCTGTGGTCAATCCATGGTCGTGTCAGCCCCTACTGGCTGAGGACCCCAACTTTCCCGCCTTTGACCCCCACTGTGTGGGCCAGACATGAGCTGTGAGGGGGGAGGCAGTCCTGGCGCCACCAGGGCCAGAAACCTTAGCACTGTCTTTGTTGGGTCTTTCTCAGGTCTTTAGTAGGGTGGGTGCATCTGCCACACTAATGTAAAGGCAGGTAGGCCTATAGTAACTGAAACGCTAGTGCAGATTTACTCATACTCTCAATGAGGGTCATAGAAACCTACTTACTTAGCAAATGAAATTGCTGAACTGCAAGAACATTTGAAATGAAAAAGAGTGGTAATTAAGAGCATGCTCAAGGCACGTGTGAAAGCCATTTGGGCTAACAATTCTGTGTTTTCAACTTGAAAAAACCCACCCAAATATATATGGTACATTGGTAACCAGATGTGAAAAAACTGGGAACACAGAACTGCAGTGTTACACAATGGAAAGTCTGTGTTACTGGGGTGTCAAGTAATACCAGTTTTTTAAATCAGTGCAGGGTTCTTGACCATGGACAATCTATCACGATCGCAGATTAAAACTAAACCTCCTTTAAAAAAGGAAAACCTTTTGCCAAGCTGATCTGGTTTTTGTTACATGAAGTACTGCTGTCAGATTTGGATAAATCAAGAGCTAAATTTCTGTGCTTCTTGATTTCATTCTTCCCTTGAGTTCACATTTTCCATTTGAAATGTGTCCCAGTGGTTCTATGATTTCACACTGTCCTTCTATGTGCTATTAAGAGTCTGATACTGTTGCCTTGTGAGTGGAGTTTTGCCATGGACTAAGCTCAAAGGGACCAAGTTTCTGTTTAACTTCCAGCCTTGACAGAAAACAGTCTGTGTCCAGCCTTGTGCGAAAAGCTACATTTGGATGCCTTACTGCTTTCCCAGGGTCTCACAACAAATCAGTATAATGAATAAAGATACAACAAACATCTTACTGAGTAATTCTTAATTCTAGATGACATCCCCATCTAGATTCAGTATGTGTAAAAATAACTGTCTTTATAAGCCTAAGTACAGAGTTTTCAAAGCGCATGTAGGTGCTACCTGGAATTCAGACAGAGCGATGCAACATCAAGAATGTGGTATTTCTTTCAGTTGCTTAGTTATTTATTTTAGTACATGTTAGATACTATCATTTGTACTAAGTGACCTTCTTTCTTCTCACCTATCTTTAACTGGAAGCCAATTCTGCCTCAATCTGTTAGCTTGTGTCTTTATATTGGAAGAACTCGTCTCATGTTCTTTTTAGTACATTTACCTCACTTTGACACCACTCAATATTTACCATTCCTTCTGACTAATTCCTCAGTCCTGACAAAACTTCTAAGACACACAGGGAACCAAGGAAGCAAAAAAATTAAGTCCATAAAGCCCTCAAAATTAGAGAGGCCTATTGTTTCAAGAGTCTGAACTGAAATCCTACTGAACCAAGGTGATACGGATTTTGACAAAAACAGAACAATAGGCTACTGCTGGTAATAATTTTGCACTGGAAGCTTGTAAACTAGCTTAGGAAAAAACCTCTAGATAAAATGATCCCCGAACACTTTCTAATATTACATGCAGCTACAATTCGTTTTCAGGGCTCGTGGTTCACTTGTACATACAGAGGTGAAATAATTCAAGTCCTCCAACTGTCATAAGCTACTTCAAACTTGACAGTTCTAAAGAGGAAGTCAAAAAGAGGAGGAATGTTAGGAAGACAATGGTGTTGTCAAAGGCAAATTTTTTTGGTTGGAAGGCTAGGATGGATCAGCTTTAGGTGTAGGAATTGATGTGGGGGGATAAGATCACATTATAAATTAATGATGGGAAAATATTTTTAAGAGAAGAGCAGTTCTGGAGGAGGACACTGGAGCAGACGATACATAGGGTAAACAACACAGGACTTCCAAAGGCCAACTGATCCTTTAACTCATTTATAGGGACTGCTGCTCCTTTCTGATACGCACAATGGCACAGGGCAGTGAAGAATCGGCTGGTTCATTGGAGGAAGAAAGATCAGTTATAACTAACATAACTAACAGGCATAAATCCAGATGTTTCCTAGAAGCTGCCCTGTAAAATAAATTGACAGAGGGACTTTTTTCAGAACATTCACCCCTGCCCTCCAATTAAACTTTGTCCAAAACTATTTGATTAAAAGAAACCCCAGACCAACAAACCTAAACCAACCAACTCCAAAGTCCAAGAACCCTTCTTCATAAGACTCCTATCTCTCCTCCATACTCCCATTAGAAGCTTTGTTGCTGGTCTGAAAGTCTTGACATCATGGAAAAAATCCCATGTATATTGGCAGCTCTTACGTGATTTGGCAGAAGGTAATTGATATTTTTGCATCCAGCTTTTATGAGAGGAAATCTGGATATTCCATGATCTCCTCAGATAACAGTATCAGTGGGGCGTTTAAATCCACCACAAAGAGAATTAAAAATGAACAAAGAAAAGTCTTTGAACTTCCATTTGTCGTATTTAGAAATATGTCTGTATGGGGACATCGAGAACTTAAAACCTATTAATTTTAGGATGGATTAGTGAAGCTCATTAAATCTCAACCTAGATATTCCTTCTTGGAATATAAAAGTAGCCTTGATTTTTTCTTTAATTTACAGTTTGTTTGTTTGATTGTTTTTTAAATAATTCAAGTTAATGTGCCCACATAGGTCTGGATGGAGTAAGAAGTTGGGAGGGGCTCAGTTAGGTGCCCTGCACCTGACAGTGATGGAGGAGATCAGTTATTCCCCAGCTCAGTTGAATCATTTGAGTCAGTATTTGAAGAATGCCTACTATGATCACAAGTTCCGGGCCTGCTGAGTTAAGCTGAGAGTCCCATGTTGTAACTTACATGGATTTCATGGTTTTCTTACCCTTAACACCTACTTACTTACTTACTTATTTAAATTTTTAACCACATAGTTCAATCAGTTCTATTGATGAATTTCACGGAACAATTAGAACTATTGTCTTAAGAATCCAGTCTGGCCACTTTTATCATCCGGTACTTTATCTCTTATGACTCATGTTGTTTACCCTCATTCCACACAGCTAAATATTTGTTTACCCCACTGACTAATTCATGTTTAAATTTCTCGTGGTTTCCTGTAATACATACGTTTCATAAATGTGATTTTTCTAAGTAGATATATTTCATCTGCTTCTTTTATGAGTATAAGGAAAGCTAGAAAGGACTCACCTTTTTTTAGTCAAGATCCTACTTTCTGAGGGAATACCACTACAGGTTCGCTAGCCAAATGCAGAATCTTATGGCTCATGAAAAGGAGTGTTTCTCCTTCTATGACCACGATTACAAGCTTTTATAAGGATTTCAAAATGGAATATCTGGGAGATTACTAGGGATAAAGAAATATTTCAGAGTGTTCAGGGGATAAGCATTGGTTGTACTGATTATGTCATGCTGAGCTGATGTTTGTTCACTTTTTACTATTACCCAAGCAAGTCCTGTCCAGTCACATAATGGACAGAAATAAATGGAGTTGCATCTGGTCACTCATCTTCACTATCACCACCTCCATTGGCACAAGCATTTGGCTAGCCATATGGTCTAACCCCAGCCTGAATTACAACAAAGGATAATGTAGAGTCTTCTCAGCAAAAAAATAACAAACTATGAAGTTGCAAAGACATCAAAATCCTTTCTTTAGCATGAATCAGAATAGAGAGTTAGGGCTCAAGTTCTCCAAGTCAAGGGGAAGTTTCCCTCTGATATCACTGGACCATTGGTGAGCCCAGAGACCCTTGCTGCACACTAAGGTAGGGAACTTCCAAATAACTGATAGCTCTATATTAATCTTTAAAAGCAAAATTCATTTAAATGTATTTCAGAATGTCTGTTCTAACTGTTGTGGCCAGCTGTCTGCCTCAGCAATATAGCAGGGGAAAAAATCAGCACTAAGCAAAAAGCTTTGGCATCGTATTTCAGATCTATTGCAAGAGCAGAACCATTACAGTTCCTGAAAAGGGGACTGGAGTTCAGCACTGCCACTCTTCCAGGGTCATAAGTAGAGGTGGCATCTTTTCTTACACTAACTAGTACACTTGCGAAAAATCACATAGCTTTTCAGGCCCATAAAGCAGAATACAATTAAACCAGATAAAAAATAAAGTTCATTCCCAATTTTGGAATCTAGAAACCAATGACATTTCCTGGATGTGAGTCTCCTATTACTTTGATCATGCTAAGTGAAGTTGTAATAGCCAGATGTTTGTATGTTTCTTAGCACATAGCAGTCTACCTGTAGGAGGAGGGTGGAGGAATTTTGGTATGCAAATTACTTCTCTGTGGAGAATATAAATATTGTAGGATATAAATATTGACAGAACCATATCAAACAGCTCTCTAATAAATTATTCCCAACAAAGAAAAATGGAATCCTTTTATGCTCTGGTTGCAATAGCTGGAATGCTAATTGCTTTGGTATTACTGGTTATAACTGCAACTTTCTCTTATTTCTTCAAGACTGAGATTCCTTCTGATGCTGACCAGCCATCAAAGCTTCGCTTATATATTGGCTTATATGCACTGGTAGAAATTCTGGTGAGTTGAACTACAAAGATATGCATTTAAATATTGCAACTATGTGTAATGGGAACCACATAATAACACAGACTTAGAGATAAAGTTTGATTTGGTATTCTATTACTGTATATGAAAGCAGCCAGTATGAGGCAAGTTCTTGAAAATACTGAGATATGTATTCTTATGTGGCAGTTGTAATTTGATTGCCTTCTATAATGAAATGACTGGTCCTGTGGATGACAGGAGGGCTGTAGATATCATTTACATGAATAATAATAACCAAACCTTCTGTATCTCAGTGCATTTTGATATATTTAAGGTAATGTCCTAAATTTTGACCTATCTGCAGTAATTTTCTTACCTGTGATTCTGTTCTTATTTTCGTGGTGACTGAATTACTGTATCTTAGTTATATACCACAGAATCAAGTAGGTTGGAAGGCATATCCAGAGGTTATCTAATCTAACGTCCTGGCCAATGCAGGTTCAGTTAGACCTGTTATCACTTATTATTTAAGTACTCGTAAGCCAGACTCACTGTGCTGTGTGCTCTGTTAGAAACAGCTTCTGCCCTAAAAGCGTTCACAGAAGGCAACAGGAGTACCTGAGAGCAGCCCAAGTCCTGTCACGTCTGACACATAACATGTCAACTCACAGAAGTAGCCCTCATAGTGAGGACTTCACAGGTTTCTTATAGAGTGCATGATGTTTTGTGCATTGCACATGTGCAGCGAACATATCCTGCTCTTCCACCTTACTTGCTTAGTAAAACTGCATCAACACTGAAATGTGTACCTTCTACAGCATTGGTGTCATACATACTCTGTCATAAAGAAATCAATGAAAATCCTAAACAGAAGAGATGAGAGAAAGCCTCCTGGCTCACATCCTAGCTTTTGTTTTAATCTGTTCTACAGATCTGCATTTAGACTGTGCATATTGCACTGCAATATAAAGCTTTGACAATAATTATTTTGGCTGCAAAGCATAACGCCTCAAGGTGACTGACAGAAAGACTGCCTAATGTAGTCTGAAAGCCCATGAAGCTCAAATCAAGCAGTTTTTGGTAGTTGGTATATGATTTCGTAATTATTTTAAAAGTAAAAATCTGGTCCCCATATGATCTTCCACATAAAAAGCCAGTTTGTGCCAGAATTTAGGTGTTCCAGCAAATAGTTTTTCAAAGATCCTATTTCACAAAAAGAGGTATGCTAACACGCTGATCCACGTCTTCTTTTTCTTATGCATATACAAATTTTAGTACCTAGACTGTAGTATGTTTCACCTACTAACACTGATCACATCTGTCTAGAAATAGTCATACCTTCTATTCTTTGAGTGTTTTGTTATTGGTTCTGAAGAATTTTGTAATTATTGATCAGGAATACATACCAAATTCCCCATTCTCCTTCATGAGAATGTGTTTTCTCTGAATTTGAAGATGCCTCTGTGGTGTCAGGAGCTCCTAAGATAAGGAAAGGAAAGAGGATACATTTAGACAGAATGCTCTGATACCAGATTTATCTTATGTATTACTGTGTGTGATCTGAAAGCTCTGTAAAAACTCAGGGATGTTAGAAAGTACAGATGAGATTAAATAAACAGGGTATGGCAATTCTGCCAACTTCAACCATTCAAAAATTGTAACTCTGACAAAAAGACTGACTTAAGAGTCATGAGAGTTTCTGAAAATTGCTGTTTGGGGAAAGTTATATTGACCCTGTGGTTTCTGCCACAATTGCTTTGGTTCTTGTATTCATCTTCCCCTTTGCTGTGGTATCTAAAAATGTGCATTCTCAAGTGTCAGGCAAGAATCGTATCTATCCATTTGTCTCTAGAACTGGGACTTAAAACACCCCAAGCA
The DNA here is from genome assembly GCF_000695765.1 of Mesitornis unicolor. NCBI lineage: Eukaryota > Metazoa > Chordata > Aves > Mesitornithiformes > Mesitornithidae > Mesitornis > Mesitornis unicolor. The sequence goes on along the minus strand of NW_010200144.1, from coordinate 1,398 downwards.
TTGTTGGCAGTTGTGGCACAGAATGTATGAAAAAACTCCATCTCTGGGTTCTCATCTTTGTTTCTAAATTATTTTCTGTGTTTCTTGGCTCATAGTGGTTTCTTTTATCACTCCTTACCCAATTTGTTTATTGCAGACTGATCTAGATTATTAGGGAGAAAGAAGCTGTGGTGTCTGAGAAAGGCACTGGTGAGGAACTGGGTGTTGCAACATACTTGAACTACGTGAGATTTGGCTTCACACGTACATGATACTTGGGATCATGCACGTAAGAAAGTTCTGCCTCTTTGACTTACTCTGGCATTGTTTCACAGCAAAATTACTATTTAAGGCCAATATTTGAACTGTCTGAGATAGGTAGAGCAGATCTACATTAAGGGCCAGATACACAAGGTTGGAAAGAACAATTTATAAAAGCATAGCTGACCATTAGTTTATAAGGCATTGATACAGCAGGGCACACAGAGACTTCTGTTGCTCAGAATAGAACAATACAATTTGCAATTCAATTTCCTGTGATGATCATCATAATTCCAGAAGAATTAGTTATTATAGTCTATAAAGACAAGCCACCATTTAATTGGAAGGGAAATGTTGTCCCTACCAGGAAATGTATTCATTACAACACGTACTCAAAAGGAGGATTCCAGTGTGATCTTCAGACTATCTTAATTATCCGCAGTTGACTGGCCTTGGATAAGAAAATGTTTTGACACATTTAACAAACCTCCTCTGTCTTCAGAATATTTTTTTCCCTGATTAGCTGTAAGAAACTGACTGCAAAGCTATTTCATGAATACCTGTGAGATCCTGATAAAGGCAACAGGTGATGGAATAGGAGATAAGATTCAGAACAGTTTTCATCAGTTCTTCATTTAGGCCAGCAGCCCTTAATTACTGATTATAGGCACTAATGATTTTCTTAAAGCTTGCTCTCACTGACCTTGTGTCTTGGAGATGACCCAAGACCAGTAAGTTACTGAGTCTTGCACACAAACTGGCATGAGTCTCTTTTCCCCAGTAGACTAAATGCTTAAATGCTAGGGACATTTTCATCTTACCTAACCTTAAATACTTTAACTGAGGCATCTGAAGTACACAGACTCCCTTCATAATAAATGGAGATGAACAGACATCTCCAGAGCACGATTTAACACACTTGAACCTGGAACCGTCCTCAAGAAATGCCTCTTTCTCTTCACTGATTAGAAAAGGAGCCTCAGTGCTCATGACTCCTAACTTGCATACCTAAGCAAATGCCTGATGTTACATATAAATATATACCTAACTTGTACATAAATACATACATTTTCACTCTGATAAATGAAATCACAAAGGCACTAGAGTTATTTGTGGTAATCCTATAAAGCTTTTATATATATAAAAATATATTTAAAA
>NW_010200143.1:521-760 GCF_000695765.1 Mesitornis unicolor | reverse complement strand
GGGAGTCTGAGCTGCTTCAGAAGTAATTGGTCCTGAGGCATAGTTTCTCCTGGAACCCCAACTGCCAGTCCTGGGCTGGATGTTTAAAGGGAGGATTGTATCTACACACCATGCCACTGATGCCATCTGGAGTAAATGTACTGCCCTGATAAGCCAGTGAGCTTGAAGAGGGAGCCCCAGTCGCCGAGGCATATTGGAAGTGATCACAAACTGGCCAGAGAATATGGATTTTTGAAAGG
>NW_010200143.1:0-282 GCF_000695765.1 Mesitornis unicolor | reverse complement strand
GGTAGAAATGACCAGCGCTTTACCTCTATACAGACTTATGGATGGTCGCAAATGCCCTATGGGGATGGTTAAAAGGATGGAAATGGAACAACTGGCTGTGCCGAGGAAAGCCTATTTGGGATGCAGCCCTGTGGCAAGATATCGCTGCCCAGCTGGAGACATTAACAGTGAAGGTCTGGCATGTTGATGACCGTATTCCTAAAAGCCGTGCCACTGAAGAATACCAACACAACCAGTTGGTGGACCAGGCTGCCAAAGTATTTCAGACAGATTTGGACTGGG
>NW_010200142.1:9265-29016 GCF_000695765.1 Mesitornis unicolor | reverse complement strand
GGATGCTGTAAGAAAAGGTCTCAAAGGCCTTACCAAGTAAGTATGGCACCAACACTGATTCAAGAGGGGCTTCACAGATGTTTTAAAAGGCAGACGTAAAAGAAGTGGTAAAACATGACTGTAAGCAGTATCCTTCCCCTGCTTCCACTGGAAACAGCAACAAAAAGCACACTTATTTAATACAGCAAATCCTCTTAGTACAAGTATGGAATGACTACACACTGACAAAACGCAGACTGCACTGAAGAAAACTTATTCCTGTTTTTAAATTAAGTCCCTCTGTTATAATTTCTGTTATCAGCTTTATTCTTTTTCCAGTTAAATAATCTCAAAAGAAGAAGAGGATGCTACCCACACGTCCACTTTTCTAATGCATATAAAATACAATAAAAACACTCAAGAGCATGAAGAGCACTTCAGGACGCAATATTTTTCAAATTTCAGAATTAAAAACACCTGAAAAAAACCCAATTGTTCAGCACAACACCAGGAAACACAACAGATTTATACAGTTCAATATTTCTTATTGCAAAAATCTGTGAAATTATGTTTTGTGATTGAGTGCACTTTTACAATATCTTGCCAACGTGAACACTTTGTATTACCAGAAATAAGGTGTCTGGTTTAGTTTACTGTAGAAAACGGCTACGTCTTGAAATGTACTACAAGTGGAGGTATCAGAACACACAAAAGTTTTGTGCAAACACAAGAAGATAGAGGCCAATGCACTGAGCAAAGCAATTCTGGCCTCAAGTACAAGGAAATTAAGTTTGAAGGCAACAAGGCAGTCTTTCTTGATTAAAAGTTTCAAAACGTAACCTTTGCACTAGGGAATACGACAAATACTTAAATGCATCCTGAGACTCCTGATCCTGGAGGAGAGGACAGGTGAGGTCCAGCAAAAAAAAAAAATCAGCTACAGTAAGGAATTTATTTGATACATAGTTTTCATCTCTTTATTCTGTTAGTATCAAAACATGTCTTAACATATAAAAATTATGAATTATACCTAAGAAAGCTAATTTGTAGTCTCACAAGGCAAAGATTTAGCTCAAAAGAAATTTAACCCATGAGGCCCGAGGTTTTCGGGGCTTTCCTGGTTTCCTGGGCTGTTTCCTGTCACATCTCAGGACGGCTGGGGCTACCTCCACTGCTCGGCAGCATCCACCACCACCCGCTCCCGGCACCACTGCGGTCCTGGTGACAGCCACAGCGGTCACAGCGGCCACGAGGCCCTGCTCGGACACTGCCACTGGGGACTGCTGGGATGGGGTTTGTAGAGAGTTAAATACCTGTGTCCCTTATTAATTCCCTTTTCCTTTCCCTGTTGTTTTCATTAAACTTGTTACAGTCTTAACTTCCAACCTTGTGTGAAGCATCTTTTCTCTATTCTCTTTTTTTTTAATCCTCTCCTGAGAGGGTGGGGGACAAGAGAGAGAAAGTCCTGCTCCCTGGGCTTGCCCTGAGCCCTAAATGGAGACAACTGGCTATGCAAACATTAACAACAAAAAACCCCTCTGCCTTTGAAGAACTGCAGTACCTATCATGTTTGGGTTTTTTTTTCCCCACTCTTATGGAGACAAAAGGTGATCAGTCTAGAAAAACCTGTATCAGTCTGATCTGGCATAGTTGCTTTATCTCCAAAGAGAAGGATCAATGAGAAGATCATTAGGAAGGCAAAATAAAGTAAAAAACAAAAAAAAGGAAGAAATACAGGAAAAACCTGTAGCAACTATTTTCATGTGATGATACCTCAGTGCTTACATTGGAAGAGATTTGATCTACCCTTGCTCCCCTTCAGTAATGACTACAAACCATCACATCATTGTTCTGTCATTCCTCCTCCAGGCTGAGAGTCCCAGTCTACCTCAGATACATTATCTGTATGTCTGAAATTCAGTCTCTGTCAAATTTGGCCTGGATTTCACAAAATCTTAAGTGAGGAAAAAAAATGGGGATGTAACTCCAAGGGAAAATGAACAAGATGTTTTTCTGCTTCCTATGTTTCAGCAGAGAAACTGAAGAGTCTGTTAATAAAAACCTAAACAGCCAGGAAAAAGAGAAACTGTCAACACATCACTGCTTAAGCATAGGGAAAAAAGGTACATCCTAGCTGTCCTGTCAACCATGCGGTACCACAGCTCCATGTCAGAACCAGGACTAGACTAATTTCTTCCACCTCTGTGAACACTGTGCCTCCGAGACAAATAAATGAAGTTTTAGAAACAAACAAGGCACCGTCACGGTTTCTATGAGGTGTTTGCTATTAGTTGAACATTCACAGCTCAGTCGGATCAGCTGTACAGTCTTTGCAGCTACACTGATGTGTTAAATGGTAACCAGGAAAGAGGCAGTGCATCACATCTTAAAAGTCTCTACTCAGCTATGGAAAAAACCACCAGTATATTTTGCTAGTTGCAGCTTTTTTCGTGATCATACGAATGTGACTAACTCAGGTCAGGAGTCAGTTATTACGCTCTTGTCTGCTCCATGACCCAGCCTTTTTTCAACACCAGCTCATTTCTCTTGCCTTGTACCCTTTCATCTCTTCCATTAACTCACCTCTCTAACATTTCCCTCATAAATCATTCTCAATTTACTCTAATCTTCAAGTACAATAGACAGTACCATAGCTTTCAGAGTCAGAGATGGGACAAAATACTCAGCTTTTCCCTATGCACCAGGAGAGGTCATTAATATCAACAGAAACACAGAGGAAAACACAACTACAGTGTATCATGTCTATGTCCAATAGTTGCAAATAGATGTTCTGCTAAATCTCTGTATCAGGCTTACACTTATATATCACTGGAATGCAACGAGAGGAAAAGTTTGTGTGTAGAAAGGAGACTTGTATATCAGCTTACAACAGTGAAAGACCCGGCAGGATATTCCTCAGTGGCTACTAATCATTTGTCTCTCAATGGAGGAGTTGTTTTTTTTAACACCCATGCTACCAAACAAGAGCAGGAATCCCTCGATATTCCACTTGTAGGAAACACGTAGTCAGGGTTGCATGCAAACGCAGAGACTGAGTTTCATAGAACAAACACTAAAAAAAAAAATCAGCATAAAAAAGGAGAAACAAAATACTGTGTCAGACTGCGTCAGATTTCTGTCAGATTTCCCCCCCTCCCTGGCAGTGTTCAAGGCCAGGTTGGATGGGGCTTTGGGCAACCTGGTCTGGTGGAGGTGTCCCTGCCCATGGCAGGGGTTGGACTGGAGGAGCTTTAAGGTCCCTTCCAACCCAAACCCTTCTATGATTTGTACACAGATCTGCAAAAGCAGCTGATGATTATAACTTATTTGTATGTCAACCTGAAGGCAGACAATTAAGATACCTTCAAACCCATGCTGTTACCACCACTGTTAACCCTCAGGTTTGATTTCTGGGGAAGAAAAAAAAAATGCCCTTAGGGAAAAACATACAGGAATAGAGCGAGCATGCTCTTTTACCACATCCCTCCTCTTCTTCAAAAAGAGCTCCCTTTAACAAGGGATGATGAATGCAAAAGCCACGCAGAAGGTTAGGTGAGACAGCAGTACTCCTGAGAGGCAAAAAAGTGTATTTATATTTACCGGTGAGGAAAAAAGCTACTTTTAAAAAAATCAACTTTTAATAAAGTGGAACAACTACATTCCATAAAGCAAATCCATAGTTCTGCTGCACAGACATATGGCACATAATAAACTGGAAATTCGTCAGAGCCGCTGAAACATCATAGCATAAATGAAATTATTTTCTAACAGAATAGTTAGCTACTGGAAACACTTCCTGCCTTCGTACACCAATTACTTCTTGATTACTGTCAGGCCAACACACTTCCCAAAGTAACACCAGAAGGTAATTTATAACACCGGTAAACGAAACGTCTGTTACATCAATAACAAGCAGCATAACCGTTTGTTAGAAACTTTTTAATTCAATAGGTAACAGTCAGGAAAACAGCATGATTGATACTGTTAGTTACTAAATTAATCATCTAGCATAATCCAGTAATACTTAATAACAAAGGTTATTTAATTCTTATGGATGAGAGAAGTACGGGAAGAAAGATTCTTCTCCTTGATTACACAGCTCTAGAAGGGTAACGTATTAGAGCATTAGTAGCTGCTTCATTACCAGTTTGCTGTGGGGCAGATAAACCCTCAACTGAGAGGGGCAGAGGTCTGCGAGCCGTAAGAGCACAGGCCTCAAGTATTATTTGAGGAGATCATTTCACTGCAATCACGCAAACGCACAAACAAAACACAAAGAGCGTTTCTACGCGCCAGTGGTTTCCAATGGTTTGAGTCCCCCTCTCTGACACTGAAGTCTCCTGCATAAATTGGGTTTCCCAAAAATTTCTGCCTCAGAGTAGTTTTGCAATACAATAGTTTATTCCCCAGGGACAATGGGAGCTCACAAAACTTCAGAATTCCAGCGTTTATGTGAGCAAACTCAGAAAAGAAACCAACCCCATAGTACTTGGAATACTTGAGCCATCAATACTTGATTATTGATCCTCAAATGCTTTTCAGAACTATTTGTCTCTGGTTCTGCTACTCTCTTCAAGCTCATAGTAGGATACACCCCATTTCCTATCTGAAGTGAAAGAAAATGAAGATCTACTGAAAACTAGAGCAGAACCAGAGAAAAACTCCTCACCCATTTCTCATCTACTGTAAAGCCCCAGGCTTCAAGGACAGTCCTGCATTTAAGGAAAAATATCTTCATTTTGCTCCTTGGACAATTTTACGCACATATGATAAATTCAGAGAACATCTTGCCAACGACATATTTTAAGAAAGAAGAAAATCATGACACAAGAGGAACAAACTTCAGTAAACAGATTAATTATCTTCGAATTAAGAATTCTGAAATAGGAGCCACAGTGGACAGGGTCCTCCTCCCTAGGCTGAATCATTGGAAACCCATCATTGTAAAAGTGATTTGACATGTAGCTCTAGATCCATTAGTATTTTACCCAAAGTCTTTAATGAGATGGAATAAGTCCCGAAATAAATAATAAAGCACAAGTCTGTAACTGTCAGCAGAACATATTCTGTGTAGTTCGGAGCGTATATGCACTACCATACACACACACACACGAGTCCCCAGCAAAATTTGCATCATCAGCATATCCAGGAGAATCCTTCAATGCTCATTTTCAAGATCCTTCAGCAAGATCCTCCTGTTTAATAGTCTCTCTTGATGGTCTGATCTATATGATTTGAAATTTTAAAGTTACTCATAAACTAACAGATAATAGCCAAGAGCAGCTTTAGATCAAAGTGCAAACACTTTCAAAAACATTTTCCCCATACAATTTGACTGGTTAAGTCATCAGAATTCCTTCAAATTCTTCATTCAGGATGCTTCTTTCCTTTTTAATGGAACTTTCGTGGTAGAGCAAAACAGAAGATATTTATCAGAACCAGTGTCTCTTATAGTTCTAACCGACCAGGACCTAAACCTCACCATTTAATTCTCATTGTGCATGTACAAACGTGTTCAGTTGAAGGAGTTTAAGCCTTGCAGTTTCATCTGATCATACACGAAGGCACTGAAGTAACAAAAGTAGACGGTGTTACAGGCAATTTAGCTTTTAATTAATCTAAACTTGGAACTAAAGTTATGATATGCAATTTAACTTTATGTTTTAAGCAGTCTCTTAATACAGCATTTTCCTCTCCAGAAGCACGCACTCACATCTGGAGGGGTGCAATATAAGGCTCGTCTAAACTCTCTGCACTTGAAAGCGGGCCCTGAATTTTAATTAACCCAATAACAACAGGTCAAACTAAGCTCTGCACTACTGAGAACTGAGGGAAAATCCCAAAACTTTGCCATTCATAATTTTCCCAAAAGTCATAAGAAACAACACTAGAAATTAAAACCTCTGTCACAGACAGCACCTATCAATGCTAAGCAAGAAAGGAAAAGAAGTGTTGCAATGTTGCAACCTGCTTGGAAAACCATTTTCAGTGGGAAGATCCATGTCAGATGTTCCGGGGGGCCGGGGGGGAACAAGACCTGAAGAACTATTCTGCCACAGGTCGGTGTACAATCTAAGCAGAAAAATTAGCTGAAAAGATGTGTACAGACAGAAATGGTATAGTGAAAATTGGAAAGTGTAACACTCTGGCCTTTCTATTGGGCTACGTTTGTTACCTGACCTCCTCAAGTGAGGTGTCTGCCGCTGGGATTACATTTAACTGATCGCATTCGCTCCACTTTGGTGACTGGACAGTCATCATTAAAACACTGAGAGCAAGAAGATAAGTTAATGGGCAAAATACTGGAAAACATAGTCTACTCAGAATTCTAGGGAAGAAGAAGTTGATGTAGTTGCATTGCCACCTGTCCCCAAGGAGAATCTGCTTCCTCTGCACCACAAGTACCTTCTTGTGTCTCTCATTTAAGCACATAGTTACAAACAACTGAACATCAGCTGCACAGGATCAAGTAAACATCTGCATCCTGGGAGAAATTTTAAGTATGAAACACGAATCAAGAAATGCTTCCACAAAGTTTTATACACATTTCAACAACAGACACCGGTATAAACAAGAAAGAAAAGCCCAAACATTTGGGATTTCACATGTGTCCAATATACAGCAAGTTGTTTTTTCTACCGAAATGAATACCATAGGTGCTGCCTTCAGGCTCTTGACAGGATGCCAAAGTCACCCACGGTGGCAGACCTTTTGGGCACACAGTAAATAAAACTGTCAGAACAAGAAAAATGAATAGTTGGAGTGAGGAAAAGAATTAATTGAACTTGAACTGTACATCGGTTTAGTCTCTGGGGCAAACTAAAATTACTTGGCTCTTACTACCCTAGAAACATCCAAATCATTGTGCGACTCGTGTTCTCAGCTGAATCATCTAAACCAATAAAGAAAACGTAACTTGCTGACTTTGTTGTAAACCACCACCACCCTGGCCCCACTCAATACGGCGACGCTGCTTTGAATCCCTGTGGACACAATGGGCAAGGACAAGAAAAGTGTTCAGACTGCTCAAAAACTTATCAGCTCTTTCCTAGCCTCACGAAAAACATGGAGATAAAGGATCTGATGTTGCTCTCCAATACTCGCATGCTGGTAAAACACTGCAAGGTTACAACAGTAGAATCATCCTGTTCTACAAGGTGGGAGCAAACAGAAAAGAGGATTTACTGGATTCTGCGATCTAGTTTTATTTAAAAAAAAATAAATCTGGAATAGTAACAATGAACAATTCAGAGAATAACTCAATCTGAGATGGAAACACACATTTCTGCGCTTTCAGATTGCTAGGAATTTAAAAGGTGATTTTCAGGCTCCAGTAATAACACCAGGACCATAATTCAGGCATTCTCTAAGCAACATTCACAGCTGGAAGGTGAACACACCACTCGATTTCTTTACTTGCAAATCTGTCTTGGAGGTAAGTAGACAACGAACGACAGACCTGAAAGAACCCAAAACAAATAAACCTCTTCTGCACTCACAATTATTTCCCACTAGATACTTAAAAATAATTTCTCCAAACTAGTAATAAGCAATAAGGATTCACAACTCCCGTTATTCAACAACAACTGATCTTAATATATCAATAACCAGTAGTTCTTGAATCACAGAATGTCAGGAGTTGAAGGGACCTGGAAAGCTCATCCAGTCCAATCCCTACCAGAGCAGGATCACCAGACCAGGTCACACAGGAACACGGCCAGGCGGGTTTTGAATGTCTGCAGAGAAGGAGACTCCACAACCTCTCTGGGCAGCCTGGGCCATGCTCTGGCACCCTCACAGTAAAGAAGTTTTTCCTCATGTTCAGGTTGAGCCTCCTGTGCTCCAGCTTGGGACCATTGCCCCTTGTCCTGTCATTTTGAACTGAGGGGCCCAGAACTGAACACAACATTCCAGATGTGGTCTTACCAGGGCAGAAGAACTGCCTTGCCCTGATGCAAGTTACAGTTTTAATCCAGTCTTTCTCAAGATCAAATTCCCCTTACCTTCCTCCAATGGCACTTATCCCATAGCTAGTCAGCACTTCACCATTCTAAGCATATTTAATTTTGCCCTTTTTTCTTCCTAAATTCCTATTTACCCCACAGCAGCAACTGCAGAACCAAGTATACTGAAACACGTATCTTTGATACAGTGAAATTCACTTGTCTTCCTACCTAGTGTATGGATAGCACACCAAAAATTGAGTTAAAAAAATTGAAAAAAAAAATCAAGTTTTCACACTGCAAGGCAGGAACCTAACATTAATTTAACAAGTAACAAATACAGTCTTAAGAGATAGACACAAAATTACTTATAAAATCTTAACCAGTGAAAACCTTGAAGAGAGACAGAGATAATAGACATACACGTTCCCTTTGAGCAGCTATTGAACATTATGTCATCCAATGCAGAAAGGTTCATTAACGAATGTCATGAGAGTCCACATTTAGAACAGGTTTCACTGATCAGCAGGTAGTGAAAATGTGAGAGATTATCTTCTCTCAGCATTACAAAACTGTGTGGAAGAACCACGTTGAGATGAAACTTCAATCGTCCGACACCCAAGAAGCAACAGTTGGGTCCAATTCCATGGTACAGGTTGCTTTTGCATCTTCCCAATGAGCAACCCACTGGCCAAAGGTCAGGAAGCTGTCTAAAATAACCCTAATACCACTCCTCCCAGAAGTGTTTTACAAAATTAAATACGCTGCTTCTAACAATTTCACTTTGAATTCTGGCCATGACTCATTCCAAGAGCAGCAGAAAAGTCCACAATTTAGACACATTTCTATCTAGCCTCAAAGACAAGGAAATGGAGATGACAACTGTCAGACTTGAAGATTATTATCTGTGAAAGTCAGGTCTTTGCACAATTTCCATTGCTCTTCAAAAGCTGATGATTCAGAAAGAGCTGGCAGGAAAGACTGGATACTCAGCAAATGTGGCTTTGCTTATTTTCATCATAAAGATTGGTGATAATCGTATTTTTGATGGTGTCACTGGCTTTTTTTCCGAGAAACAGATCACATCGACCTTTCTGGCCATGCTCTGTAACATTCAATATATATTCAACTGTCCAGTGATGAGAAAAACCTGCAGAAGAGGGTGTCAGAAGTCAGCCAAATACATCTACTTTCCTTCTAATTCTGGTGGTACTTCATGCGCGAGTATGCAAGGGAAAACAGCTAAGCTCAAACAAAACCAGAGCGTGAGTAAAGGAGAAAAACTGAATAGCTTCATTTGAGACAGATCTGCCCTCTGTGGTCTCTTTCACTTGGAATTGTCCTCTGCCTGCCAGCAGCAGTGATCACAGGGACACAACCTCCAGCCGGTTAACCCAGTCCCATCTAGGTCTGATCATGGTGGTCTACACAGCCTTCACCCTTAATTTCTGTAGCAGAAATCCAATTAAAAACCTATTGCTACTAAGATTAAACCTCTAACATCATGCACATGCCAGTAAATCAGCTTCCTTATCCCATACTTTCAGATACAGCAACACAGCAAAGCCAATAAGCAAATGTTTATTTTACACTGGGCCCGCTCCCATGACTCTCGCATTTTAATGCCACACAGAACATTTCACTCCCATCATGCAATAAATAAGTAATTCTATTTAACTAAGCAATGCCCACAGTAACTCCAACCAGCTATGGCTCAAGCATGAGTTGTTTTAAAAAGACTTCTAGTTATAAATAGCTTCAAAGCAACAGGAAATTCATAACATCCCTTGCTAATTTATTTCAGTGGTTGATTACATTCAGGAAAATGTTTACAGCTTGCTTAGAATTTGAACTTCCATAATTCTGACTTCCAGCCATTGTATTATTTTTTTTTTAACACATTTGACTGCAAGAATAAAGGCCCTCTGGCACTAAAAAAACTGTCTCCAAATTAAAATAATTATTTTTTAATAGATCTGCCTTTATTAGAAGTATTAGCATCAGAAAATAATTTACTGGAGTCTAGGCAATAAGTTTACATTTCTTGTTTCAGCATTCTGGTTCACAGACTACACCAGATGCTGGTTCTGCTTTCCCCCCTCAGAGTTTACAAGCTGTTGCATACAGAGGTGGCCAGTGTAACTTCATTACACAAATACTGCCTGGACCAAAACCTCCTCACAAGGCAATGGGTACAGGGGTGCCTGGGCATTCAGCAGTTGAGCTCAGCTCTTGGACAGCGAGGAGGAACACGGATCAGCCTGGATCAAAAAAATGTTGTCCTACAAGTTACTAATTATTTTTTCATATTGTTTTTTTTCCTCCTTGTGTAAAGTGCACTGGTGTTACATAGCACTTATTTTTAAGACTTTGGTATTAAAATATATTTTTTTATCTCAGTTTTAAACTTCAGAGACTCTACATAAAGGCTACAAAACTGTCAAAGACACAGGTATACACAGGGAGCTTCCAATACGCAATTTGCCTGCTCCATCTGGTTCTTCACCCTTCTTGTATGCACAAACCATCCAATTTAGATGGCCCAGTTTCCAGTTTTTCCTCTTCTCAACATGCTGATGATGAGTTTGGCAAACAAGGGTTGTAGCAAAACCACTCAATATTCCTAATTATTTGAATTTTACAATATATTTCACCTGGAGGACACTTCACAAATCCTGAAATAGTTCAGACATTGCCACCAGAGCTGCTTGAAACCTGTCCAAGCAGGTAAATTACAGGCAATTATTATATTACAATTATTGTATTACTTCCAGTAATAAAAGCTAGCTTATCCCCAGTTTCCATTAGAGATTACCAAGAGAGACTGTAACAGCCACCAGAATTTAGGTCTCCAGTAATGACAGTCCAGGAATTAACAGAAATAATATGGTTAAGGTTAATTTGTGGGAGGGGTAAGGGGTAGAATAACAGCGCATAGTTTTCAGCAGTATCTATCTCCTAGTAATCCAAGCTAGAAATACATTGCTGGCTCTGTTTTATATTGATACCGGGCTCCACAGTGAAGCCATAGAAAGATGTTACTAACTCTTCTGGTATGAAAGCTACCAATCTTTAGAGCATCAAAATGAATAGTTTATTTATTTCCCTACTGTAATTTGAAGGAACAAAAAAGAGATCCCTCTCCACTGAGAGGACTTAAAATGGAGCAGAGAGAAATGCACCAAGCAGGGGGTACGATTTGTTCATTTTGGGTGCATCAGATAGAGAACCAAAATTTCATCCAGCCTCTACCGTGTCCCACAGGAGCCACCAAGTTGCGGCTGAAGACACAAGGTGCTGCAGGAGCTGCCCACTGCAGCAAGTATCATGACCGCTGCAGGAAGGCAAGAATTCTAGTGGGCAAGAACCCCGAAACACCCAAAACCCACACAAAGCTTTGACACCAATAAAGAGAAAAGAAAGAGGAACCGTCCTCTCAGCAGCTGTCATCCACTGCTCAAGACTCCTAGTTCTCTATACTCCATATATTCCACCTCAAACACTGTTACTGTGCACTTAGTAACTACTGACATACACGAGATTTGCTTCCCCCCAACACACACACACACCAGGCTACAGGTACAAATATTTAATCACAAAACATATCTGTCCAGGAGCATTTTCATTGAAACTGGTTCAGTCTGTATCACTGCCTTAGTCACATAAATTGTAGATGTCTCAATACCGTGATCCAGTTCTGCTCAAACGTACAGAGAATAGCAGCAAAATACATTCAAAGCAGCTCCCAAGAAAAGGGAGAGCATCCCATGTGTTTTAATTCTGCATCTCAAAGCACAACAGTAGAGAAATAAAACAGAAAGAAAACTGAACACTCTTAGTCATAGTCAGTATAAACCCAGAAGCATAGGTTCTTGAAGGAGGGAAGAACCAAAAAAAGCTTTATTTTCCAAAAGAGAGAACAATTCTGAGTATCCAGTAGTGAAAGTGAGCTATTTTCTGGTTTCCACAGACAAAACACAACACTAACGAATCCAAAGTGATAGCTACAAGACAACAGAGACAAAAGTCAGGCATATCATAAGGTTGTGTTTACCAATTTTGTTTCTTGCAGCTTTGCGATCAATCGCGTAACTCCTCACCTTGCGGAATAAACAGAATTGTTCTTGTTAAACCTTCTAGTCAAGTGGATGAATCTGAATTCCCTTGCTCTGGAGGCACAGAAATAGAACAAACCATTGCAGAAACATCCTGCAATCTGGGCTCCTACTAGAGGGGTATATTCTCCACTAAGTTGCAGAAGTCTTGAGGAGGAGCAGTACCAGGAAAAGGGAAGACAACTCTCCTGGTGAGCATTAAATAGCGAGGACAGGAGGAGATAGGAGACAACTTCAGAGAAACTACCACCATCCCACAATGCTGAGAGATCTCAAGATCATTTAGTCTGTCTGAACACATTTCCAGTTAAGCAGCTTATGAACATAAACAACCAAACACCGTCAACAAACACACCAAAATCAGACCCAAGGGCTGCGAGGAAAGGAAAACCATTTGAATTAATAAATGCATTTGTTGCCAGGAATCTGTCATTCCCTCAAAAAGTCACATGTATACATTAATTGTAAACAGTGTATTTTGCACTTCAAAGACGCAACAATGACACTGTTTTTCAGGTCATAGATGTTCTTGTATCTTCACTGAGGTAGACGCTCGTTAGTGACTACACCGACATACCCCTGCCCAAGTTCAACTGCAATGTAGGTGTACACATGCACAATACCAAAAACCAGAGAGACCCACGCACGAAACCCTGTAAAAAGATAATCCCTTCCATTTAGTCTCCAGTTTCAAGCATTTCACCTCACCATGCACCTTCTGTTTCTCCACTTTGCTATCATGAGAATCACTGAAAGATGAGAGAGACTATTCACATGGCATTTTCAACCAGCAAAATTAAAAGAAAAACACCTTTCTCGGCGCCAAATGTTTGTGGATTTTAGATGCTTCAGTGATAGTCTGTATCTGAAGAGCTCTTTTTACTAAATAATCATAGCTCTAAAACTTTTTATGTTTAGGTAAGCTAAGTATTCCCCATTTGCAAAAAGACGAGTTTCAAAAGGATTAATTCTTTCTCACTTTATTTGCAAGTACCTCTGCACAGAATGCATCACAACACATTAACTGAAAACATGATCTATAAAGCAGCTGCTGGTTTGGCTTTTGTAATTAAATGTGAAGTACACACTCATATCTGCTCTGTACACTCACTCACAGCCAGAACAGAGATACAGAAGAAGAACAGATCTTATTCTCTTCCACGACAATCCATTTCATACACAAACTATTGTCCTTCTGGAAGGCGTGTGCTTTTGATAAACAGAAGAAAGGATCACTTCCTAGCCAAGGTCTCCTACACTGCAATGGGCATATTAAGGACTCGCTCATTTCAAGCACTATCAACCGTATTTTGTACATTATCTACAGAAACAGCAAACAAGCTCGCAGAAACTTCTCTTCAAAGTGTGAGCTACACATTTTCTTTTATTAAAATGAATATCAGTTTGGACTTCTCTATGTATCTGTCTCTGCTCTTTCCTTTGTGCAGGGAACAAAATCAGACATGTTCAAAAATACAACTGCTCCTCTTGCAAATGAACGTGGATTAATCCGAGGTTAATGCACTGCATTGGTGGACAGCTGTTTTATCGAGGGATGGCAAGTTCCTAAAAATAATCCCCATACATTTTCTTACCCCCTTCCCCTTTTTTTTAAAAACTTTTTCTCAAAAGTCACCTTGCTGGGAAAGCTACAAGAGATAGGAGCCTTAATGCAAGACAGTCTTAAGCTTTTTGGATCAGGGAAGGCAGATCCAGATGACCAGGGACAGTAATGGGACGAGACCTATGAAACATCTTCAGCCCAAGGTCTGAAGCAGGAAGCATCAACACGGCTGAGAGCTTACAGAAGCACAAGAACCTTGGTAAGGGGTAAGTGGAGTAACACAAATGAGTACTTAGGCAGATACTCTTCATAAGGAAATTAAGGACTAGAATTCAAGCAGAGATGCAACTCAAGGAAAAGAAAAAATACATATGGTAAAATTAGGATAGCTGGAAAAAACCACTGTAACAGAAGAGCAGCTGGGTAAGACATCATTACAAAAAAACTCCCAAACAACTCAAGCAACTGCACTGAAAATACAGGAAGATCAATGCTGTAGCACAACAAAAATTCTGAAAGTCAGCCTAATGAATCTGTTATAAGGAGGAAGCTTTACATCCATTTCCTACAGGTAGAAGGAACATCCACTTCAAAAGATTTCCATAACAGCCAAGACTTGGGAAATAAAATGATATGTACCTTCACGTAGCGCCTCCTAAATACCCCTGACTCAACATGGAACCTACTTACAACCAGATAAGCAGAAATACTAGTTTTCAGCATTCTTATACTTCATATTGCAGCTTCAAGGTGACATTTGAAATAGTATGTCATTAAAACTGTTGAACAAACAACACAGACCGTTACAATACAATGGTATTTTAGCTCTGCCTTTTCTAGAGCAGTACCTTATTTCCACAGGAAAGAAGATCCAAACAACAAATCCTGACTGGCAGTGCTATACAGTTTGCAGTATGACTGTTATTACCTTTAGCCTAATTGCATGAGATTTAAATTAGCAGATCCAATTAGGTTTGCTCAAAATAACAAAGACAACCACTGTATGGGTGTTTCCTTTTCACAATGTGCTATTCTCAGTAAAACTCAGCTCATTGATTTAATTGAGTATTTGAAGATTTATTTATTTTTTTAAGGCAAATTGTATTACTTCTCAAAAATACCAATGAGGTTTCTGTGAGAATGCTGGAGGGGGAAGGTTGGACCCATACACATGCCCAACCTGTACACTTCTGGTTTTCACACACTGTTAACAGCTTCCTGCAAGAACCAACTGATCTCAATAGAGAACAGTCTTTCAATGCACATTTTTTGGTTATAAACCTAAAGCAGGGATATTTGAGACTCCATTTCCAAATCAGTGCCAAGTATTTAGTGGGAAAAACATATAAATCTTAAACTGCAGAAAAGTCCAAGATAGTAACAGGTATGACAAGCTAAACAAAATGCATAAACCAACGTGTCTGAAGCATTAGTGACTGGACCTGCGTTGCTGCAGATACGCTAGCACTGAACTAACTCAAAAAATTCTGTCTTGGATACGAACACACAGGCCATAGACCCAGCTCTAAGGAACAGTTCAGCACACCCAAACTGAGCAGCAAATCCAAACAGCAAAGTGTGCCATGTGACAGACAACGAAGGAAGACGCTTGCAAGTCTTCCCCTTGTCACCAGAAGTACCACGTAAACACCCATCACCTCACGCTTTCCTGCTCTCGCTATCAGTTACTGATATTCCCCAAAGCCATTGATGGATGATTGTGGTAGTATTCCTCAGTTCATCCAGCAGCCTTTGAGTTCCCAAATTTCAGCATTCTTCAGACCAACCTGTACAGCCAAAGGCTGCCCAAAAAGAGCAAGGACTGGCAAAGCCTCCATCCTCCAAAAATCGTACCTGAAAGCAGCATCTGTAAGGCTGTAAGGTACATCTTGGTTTCAGAGAAATTTGACAGAAGAGCAGTAGCATGAAACCTCAGTCTACTTACAGGAAGAATCATGCACAGCTGAGTCCTGGTCATGCCCAAGGAACAACAGGTATTTAAAGGTACCACAATTTCCAGGCTCTCCAGCCCACAACACGGTTCACAACATAAAGTTCCACATGTAGGAAGCAAAAGTGACACTTGTTAGAGCTGCCTGCTCTTCCTTTGGCCCCTTTGGAAAAGTTATCTGGGCTGCAAAGAAGCTTAGCGACCAAAAGCCAACAGCGTCTTTTTCCATGAAAGAGAGAAGAATAAAACCAATCTGGGGCTGAGCAGCTCTCTGTCTTCACCATTCTGCCCTGCTTGCCTGAAGTTGATATAAGGAGGTCTAAGCTCGCGTTTTCCTGCTCCTGTTAGTCTCTTGTCAGGTCTATCCCAACCAGTTCCCAGCTCTTCCTGTAGCTGTGGTGCCCTGCAATTCTAAAGCCACTGCCTGGAGGCAATTGAGCACTTAAAAGTGGGCAAAAAAACCCACAGACACCTGAACAAATATTAGGCAATGTGAGAGGTCACTGAAGAAACACAGAGGCCAAGAGTGCACACATGTGGAGGCAATGATCAGCACAGCAGCTCTTCAGCTACAGGTGCCTCCTTTACCTCTATGAAAAGGCTGCTCCAGCAGCCACAAACTGCACTCTGCACCATTCAGAATGTGAAGAAAGATGAGCTCTTGAGGTCATCTAAGTTACTAATAATATCACTCAACCCAGCTACTGCATTTAAGTAAGCTATTAAAAAAAACGTTCAGAACAAAAGGATCATCAAGGCTTTGGATTTTGCATCAGTACACAAGAAAGCTAATGTGGTGAAAACCCCAACTGCTTGAAGCCAAGCGTTAAATACATCAAGCTGCCTATATGTTGACTTTTAAAATATTTATGATAATGCAAAAATATTAAGTAAAAGACAAATAAAAACACATAACTGGAAGACAACACCTTAAAATACAATCTAAAAGAACAGGAAAAACAAACTAGTTCAATAAATTTCATGTCCCTCTCAAAACTGTTTTCTTATTAATATGACCAATAAAAGTTTGGCTAGCACAAAGCAACAATTCATGCATGAAAAATGGAAAGTATAAACACAGTTGTTGTTTGGAGAAATACAGGCAGGCATACACACACTTAAGAAGCCCACAAGAAGCAAAACAAAGCTCTGTTCACAATAAGAATATTAATGCTGGATTAATTTATTGGGGTTTTTAATATGTATGGCAGCTTTAGGCTAATACTTGTATCTGAAGATAAAACCAGGTGTATCAACTACTCAAGATCAGGTATTGAGAGTCTGCTTAGAACACAGATTAACCTTTTGGTAAGTGATGGCAAACCAGCTGGTGATACAACATAAAAAGTACCCCGGTACTTTTTCTCTTTCAAGGCAGTCATGCACAAACACAGCCCAACTTCAACCATTGGTGACCTTCCCACGCAAGGCACCTCCAGGGCTCTCAGACTGAGCTGGAAGTAAACACTGACATTACCCACTCTGCTTACAGGCAAAGTCCTGAGCTCCTACCACAGTACTGTGGTAAGCTTATAAACATACACATACCTGTGCTATACTGAACAGATTGCAATGCCTTCAAAACACAACACAGTATTTTAAACAAAGGCCACAGATACAGATTTCTCTGCTATTACCCTTGTCATCTCTTGCTAGTTGTATTGATATTTGCAGGTCTGAAAACTACTTACAGGAAACATTCCTATGTGAGTTCATGTCTAGATTATCTAAGACTCATCTAATTACCTACACAAATTCTTGCAACTCCTTTAATAAACATTTCCAAGAGCCTCCTACATTGTTTATTGAGATAACTTCAGAACTATATTGCTGAATTACATTGCCACGCTTCAGGGTAATTTACACACACGCAGATTGCACAGAGGTGTGTACGCGCTACTATTTCATTTCTGAAGTCTGGCATTTCTCAGATTTAAATTACATTCAGTTAAAACAACCACAGATGTAAAAATTCAATCCCCTAAAGTGGTTTTAATATAGGAACTAGTAACATACCACATATCATACTGGTCTCAGGACTAGTTAAGTCCTAATGCTCCTCCAGCTTGTCTGTGTACACAATCCCTCCGTCCCCAGCAGGATGGAACAAAAGGTAACAAACAGGAGTGAGGGAGCCCAGGAGCCAACATAAAGATGTTTTATCAGGTAAGGGAAGAGACAGGAAGCAGCAAAGCAAACCCCAGCAAGTGAAGCATGGGAACTTGCCACCCTGTGGATAGAAGATGCCAGACGCCACCTCAGCAGCAACACCCGCTCCACCCTTAACTCCCACACACGACCTTACCCAGAGCAGAAGGTCTGGCCAGGGGTCGGCTGCCCCACCTGCTAACGGCTGATCAGATGGAAGAACTCTGAGGGGCCACCTTCCCATCACAAGCAGAGCTGCCACCAGCCCATGAACTGCATCACACTACTGTGCACCTACAAACTGCAATCAGTATTTTCTTACATGCAAAAGGCTTAAACGTTGGTTGTTGGCAGGTACCTGCAGGCTGCGAGACACATCCAAGCATAAGCCGGCCATTTTAAACGCATCCCTGTCTCACCACTCCTCCTTACCTTCATCAGGGCCCAGGCCACTTGTTCAGAACAACAAAGATAGCTCAAAGGCCTAAGAAAAACAGGGTGGACGTGCAGTCAGCTGAAGGTTATCTTCTCACATTATACCTGCTATCTCAGTGTTCTCATCAGGTTCAGTGCAAGTTCAATTTAAGTTGTTCTTCCTCTTTAACGAGCTGAAAGAACCATGTTGCTGCTGTAACACCCAAAGCCCTCATCCCTGAAAATCTCTGAAAACAGCTACATCTGACAACACCGTGAGGTTACAGAGGAGGTTATACACAAAATTAGACTACAGGCAGCACAAGTAACACCTGGCCCTATGTGTACACACCTGCGTGCTTGTGTGCTTATATATATATATATATATAAATACACGTATAAATACATCTACAATACGTGTGGACAAAGAAAATAGTCATTACAGTCAGCAAGGTCTCTGCTATTGATTCAAGTTGTAATTGAACGAGACCCTGATAACTTCTGGACTTCCCTTCACCAACACGTGAAATACAAGTATAAATGCCCATAAAACTCGCATACACACAAGTTTTCAGCAAAACCAGTCTTCCACAGTACTCACCTTTACAGAAGGACAGGGGGAGAGGAAAGTTTCACCAGCCCCAAGCACGTAAGTTCTTGCCATTAGTATCACATAAGAACCATCAAAGCTGTATCTTTCTCCCTCAAATATGAGGGGAAAAAACCCTATGTTAAATATGAGTTAAGACTGCAGCAAATTATTTTCATGAGATGCAGTGATTCAGCTTCAAGCCAATTTTTATTAAACTGTAAGCAGAAAAAGCAGCAGTTGGAAACTACCACTTTATCTCTTAATTTGTCCACATTGCTTGTACAAGTGCTCTGTAAAGCAACACCCTCAAACCTACACAAAATTCACAATAGCTACACAAGGTAGTTATAGCAGTGTTACAATAGGCACACTAAGGACTGAATAAAAGACGTCTTTCAACAGCTTCTGCAGTTCTCCCACTTAAAAAAAAGCCACAAACAAAAAACAAACCAAACAAAACCACAAAAAAAACCAATCACCAAAAATCCCACCTAAAAAACCAACCCACCAAGTATGCTTGCAATAGAAGTAGAAAAAGTTTGGAAGCAATCTCATTTTGCTCATTAGAGGTTGAATCCAGTCTGCACTATATTATTTCAGGTTGGGAGAGGAGAAACTGGAAAGAGTTTGCTGCCTCCTTGTTTTTAAACTAATTTCTTAAGCAACATTTATAAATTCTAAATGCAAATTAAGCTAGGCTTTTATACCATCTTTACATTTCTATATAAAAGCCTGACTACTAAATGCTAGAACAACAGATAACACTGCAGATCTTAAGAGCACAAGAAAGAAAATGAATAATACATTGCAATCCACACCCACAAATCTTACTCTTCCTTCAAAACCTATCTGAACAATTCAAACTGAGGTGAACACAGTAGTGTTTAAAACTTCACTGTAAAACAAACAGCCTACATTCCCCAGTTTTCTCATGCACACATACAAAACAAAAAGCCAAAATCTTTTTTCAAAGACCACTTCTTTCATCTCTCCTGCCCATTAGAGTCACTAGCAAACCCCACACTCACCAGAAACCAAGCTCTCT
>NW_010200142.1:1397-9062 GCF_000695765.1 Mesitornis unicolor | reverse complement strand
CCCCTGCCACAGATGCATCTCATCCCCTCATTTCAGGTATTTAGACCACACTCAACTGCAGGTGCAGGTATTTTCTCACATGGTTGGTGTCCAAGGGACATAAGTTCTGGAACTTTCCGCATTAATTAATTATTTTCCCCCTCTCTCTTGGAGTTTCAAAATAATTTTCCCATTTCCTCAAAGCAGTAGGAATTCAAATTTCTCAGTTTCTGACTCCAGCTTTGAGAAGCCTTCTTGCAATGTTAAAGTCAGACCTCTATCTCTCTTCTGCAATGCTAAATAGGCAGCCCTATCAAGCCTTACACATCACACATGAGGGGTTTGGGTTTTTGTGGGGAGAGGAGGAGAGTGCAGCTGCCACAGATGCATCTCATCCCCCCACTTCAGGTATTTAGACCACACTCAACCGCAGGTGCAGGTATCTTCTCACATGGTTTGTGTCCAAGGGACATAAGTTCTGGAACTTTCAGCATTAATTAATTAATTTATTTTCCCCTTAAGTTACCAAGTATTAGAAATTCTTAGAAGCAACTGGTAGACTTTAACAGCGCAGAAATTAGAGATCACTGAAAGAGTCCTTACCAGAACACCTAGGGCAGTTTGGGTTTGATTTTGAATTTGTCTGCAAATTCTGCAAAAAGTACAAGAATACGAAGCAGGATTTGCAGGCTGTAAATGACAAAACCAGAAATCTTGGAATCCTGTAAATTTTTTTTGTCTGTTTTCCCCCCCCCAGCCTTTAAGAATTAATTGAATTGTTAAATGCAATATATCAAGAATGAGAAGTTTAAGCCTTCATTAATTTATGGAAGAACTGATGAAGCAGTATTGCCAGTGTCATTCTATAGACTAAAACTGCCTGTGCAGTCTTCCTAGAAAGAGCCATAAATTGAGGTGGCTGTCATTCACAGCGCTAGGTTTTAAGACATGTGTTTTCCACATCAGTGCCTAAGACCAAGACAAAAGTAGCTTATTGACTGTAGTTTAAAAAACAAAACAAAACCAAAACCAAACAAACAAAAAACCCCACAAAACTCCAACACGGGAAAGTTTTAAACACTTACAAATAACCTAGCATACTTGTAATGAATCCAACGCTAAATATACCTGTATCACCACCTACTGGGCGCTGATCAGCAGGGGCTTAAGGCTGGATCCATCAAGGAAAACTGAAGGTGACATTTTGTGATGAAGACTCTGACAGCCTCCAGAATGATGGATTATGATGTGCATTTTTATATCAGCATCAACCAATCACGATACGGCAATGCAGTTCAAAAACACAGCTATTTTGAAAAGGCAATATCAGGAGTGAAGTTAATGGCACTACAATGCTTTGGCTCACTTACACCTGTGAAGCACTTCGCAGCAACAACTCCAATAATCAAACTGGAAACAGCTGAGCAGCACCTGAAGCTCAGCACCGCACCATCAGACTGCATCTAACACATCTAGTGAAGCTTCAAGACTTGTCTGTCTTCAGGAGCTGCCCAATGCCTTTGCAAATTTGTTTTCACAGAGAATACACAGAATTAGAAACCAAAACAGCCTCAGGCAAAGAAAACACAGAGTGACCTCACAGAGGCGTCCCCATGGCAGTTGGTGTCACTCTCAGTAGCTAGAAATGACTGAAATAGGAAGCGACCTTATCTCCCTTACCCGGCTTTTCAAGTCTTGTACTAATGACAGGCTACAAAGGGACCCTGTGGACAAAAGAATTCAGTCATTTACAAATCACCTACTGTAAACACTCCAGGGAACAAGCAGCCATCCCTCATGAAGAGAGATCAGAGCATCCAGCCCAAAATTAGTACACACTTAGTGGTCCCAGAAACTAAATAATAAACACATGCTTCCATGCCCTTAGATCTTCAACAAAAATTACTAACTGAACAAACAGGATTTATTGAAATACCTGTTTCATATCTGGCAACAACATCTGACCAAAAAAAGCCCAAAGAACAACAATAAAACCCTACTAAAAGAATCCAGAACAAAAGCCCAAACCAACCCAGCAACAGAACACATACAGACACTCCACTGGTTACCAGCAGGTTGGGTAAAAGATCCAAAAGATGCGCAGGCTTTCTCATTTCAAAAAGAAAACACTCTAGCAACAGCAAGCATTCATGAGGTTTATTTCTTTATTTTTTTCCCCCTCCATTTAAATGCATACCCCACTGCCTGAGAAATACACAAGAAGTGAGCTTACTTTTTTGACCTGGGAATGATGGCTTCTTTCAGTACTATTTGAATACTAATCACAATTAGGGGGAAGATGAGTGCATCTTTACCCAGCGGGAGGATTCACAACTGCAGGCATGGTATGTGATTAGCAACTGTGATACATTGCGCTTACAACAGTGCTCATTTTTAGAACTAAAAATAAAAAAAAATGAATGTGTGAAATGTAAAGTTGAATTAAAGTAACCAAAGGAAGGAGCCTCTAAGCTGGAATTTAAGCATTACATTACTATGAATGTAGCCAACTCACATGTAGAAACTCAGACTGTAGCTAACCAACCACCAAGAGTAGATTTTTAGAGAGGCAGAATGGGAAGCACAGGTAGATGGTACAGGAGATCTGGAGAGCTTAATTAGAAGTGCAATTTGCACTGAAAGCAAGACATGAAAAATAGTTTTGCTATAAATAGGAGCCTACTGTATATTGCATGAACTGCAGAGAGCTCTGAAATCCTGAAAGGAAGCAATAGCTGTTGTTTGAGCTAAAACCATCTGAGGGAAAGAACTTGTGCTGTGCAGAACAAAGGGAAGAGAGGAGACAGTAAGATAAATAGGTAGGTAGCATCAGTGCTGCCATCCCTGCTATACTCTTCTCATTCTCATCTTGGGGGAGAGGGTGGGGAGAAGCAGATTAAGTTCACCAAAATAATGTTCATGCAAAATCAGAAACCACACGGAACAGGAAGCAATAAAAGAGAGCATTAAAGAACAGAAGCATTTCCAGATGAGCTCACAGATTGCTGTATAAACCAAACAGGTACACAACAAGGATGTAACAACCTACTTCTTCCACCCTAAGTCACAAAGCCACTTGGCAATGTCCATATTTACATGGTAACTCCATGTATATACAGAACATAGTACATTGAACAACACATATTGCCTCAAAAATGTGTATCAAAGTTTCTTAGAAGCCACAAGGCATTAAACTGTAATGGGAATATGTGGAAGCAGGACGCGAGGCTTCTGAACACCTAATTGTTCTAGGCAGGAAAACAAAACTATTTGAAAGGAACCATCAAGCTGTGAAACAAAATTATTTCTGATCTAATTTAAAGGATTACCTAAAACCCTAATAATCTCCAATTGTAATTAGATAAATGGCATACTCGGATTGATTAAGCTTGTCATTTGCAGCAAGAGTACACATCCATCTTCCGTATAAAAAGAGAGAAACGGGACTGCTCAGCATTCTTCCATTGAGAAACAACAGTTAGTCAAAGCTAAACAGCCTATGGGAGGTGCATTTTTAAAACATGGATACCATTAAAGTATTTTCAATTGACCTGAAAAGGTGTTTTTGCAAAGCATTGATTTAAAAAAAAAACTTCTCCCTTTTCTAACCCCAATTTCTAGCTAGTGCTGTTTTCTCACCCCATACCAAGGTATATACAGACAGGCTGAAAGCATGGCTCTCCGCTGCAGGTTATTGCTTCAAGAAGAGACTGCCACACTGCACCTCATCTGTCAGCATGTCTTGCTAATTTTAGTAAGGAGAAAGCAAGCAACTTTGGGAATGAATGAAGACTGTCCACTTAGATGTCACCTTGACCGATTCTAGTTTCCACTCGGCTCTTACCACCTCAAATATTCTTATCTTCTCCAGGCATTTCCTCAGACATACAAATGCCAGATCCTCCCCTGAGCTGCCTGCAGGCACATTCCCATTCTCAGCAGCTTTAGGGAAGAAAAGCAGCAAAAGAAGGAAAACGTAGGTACATCAGAGCCAAACATGGATGGCATCGCGTGTACATATTCTACCAAAGCCATCATAAGAATATGTGTTACTTTCATTAGAAGTCCGAAAATAACAAATATATATATTTATATATAAAGTATATATAAAACTTTCAGTCTGCATGGCTTATGGACTTAGTCCAGACATGCATGCTATCATCCCCTATAAATATCCATGCATGTGAGTCCAGGCTATTTCTTTAACAACCGAGGAAAGCTCTCGGATGAAATCACCACACAAACATGGCAGATGTGTACAAAACATTAACCTCAACAATCCAAAACCAAAAAGAAGCAACGTATCAAAAATGCTAAGATGCTGTGAGTTACATTAGCACTACTCACGAGTTTGGATGAGACAAGACAGGATGGCAGGACACAGAAGCCACTAACCTACGCCTAATGCCATAAACACCGAGAAAACCAAAGTGAAGGACTGCTATTTCAGTTGAAAGGCCAGAGGCTCTATAAAACTTTAGGATAAGCAACCTGTAGTTACTAGCTTCTCAGTAATTTTTTAATTTATTGATGTTGAAAACATCCATACAAAATAAGACCTATCCAGTCACATCTGCCCCAGATGAGAGTGATTCTTCAGTTTGCTTGTCTGCATTAGAAAAAAATGTCAATAGCTGCAATAACAAACAGTTGATTTGGGAACAATGCCTTATCTCTCCAGTACAGTAAGTAGAATAAGTCACTGTAGCATAACAGCTTTGAAACACTCCTGAGGCCTTTAAATGACAACAACAGATACCCCCAAATCTCTTCTCCTTCCCTAAAGCCCTAAGATTTCTTAAGCATAACTTATGCAGTAACTGGCTTTCAAGAGTACTTACCACAGAAGAAATTACATTTCAAGGTACATATTGTAAGATGTAGTTTTAACTCAATAGTGTTAAAGTATGTTAATAACTTATGTTAATATGAAACATCTGAACAAAAAAACCTGCATCCCTTCTCTACAATTACTTATTAAATAATGTTACTATTCTTGTTATAAGAAAGCTTAGGTTTTGTTCTCTCAAAAACTTTCTTAAGTACCAGCTTTTCTACATTTTTTAATAAAATATTCTCTACTGAATATGATCATATGTCTACAGAAAGCTTAGGTTTTGTTCTCTCAAAAACTTGCTAAAGTACCAGCTTTTCTACATTTTTTTATAAAATATTCTCTACTGAATATGATCATACGTCTATTGTATTGGTAAACAAGGGAGGAGCTATGGATGTCATCTATCTGGACTTCTGCAAGGCCTTTGACGTGGTCCCCCACAACATCCTTCTCTCCATGTTAGAGAGGTATGGATTTGATGAGTGGAATGTTCCGTGGATAAGGAATCTGCTGAATGGTCGCATCCAGAGGGCAGTGGTCACTGCTTCCATGTCCAGATGGAAGACGGTGACAAGTGGTGTCTCTCAAGAGTCTGTACTGGGACCAGTGCTGTTTAATATCTTCATTAATGATAGTCACAGTGAGATTGAGTGCACCCTCAGCAAGTTTGCTGATGATATCAAGCTGGGTGGTGAGGTTGATGTGCCAGAGGGAAGAGATGGCATCCAGAGGGACCTGGACAAGCTGGAGAAGTGGGCCCAGGTGAACCTCATGAGGTTCAGCAAGGCCAAGTGCAGGGCCCTGCACCTGGGTCAGAACAATGCTCGTTACTGATACAGGCTGGGAGATGGTGTGCTGGAAAACAGCCCTGAGGAAAAGGACTTGGGGTACTGGTGGATGAGAAGCTGGACATGAGCCACCAATGTGCATCTGCAGCCCAGAGTCACATTCTGCAAGAAAGACATTTTTTTCTATAATTTTATAGGGTTTATTCATACCAACATGCAGAATGCAACCATCTTCTTTCCTAAACTCCTGCTAGAAAATATGACCAACTTCTTGCTTGTGAATGTGACACAACACAAATACTGATCATAAAGTTCTTCTACCAAACAGAAAGAACAGTTCAGTTCCCAAACTCCTCGAGAGACAGAGTAGGGCAAGAGATCCATGCAACAGAGGAAGAAACTGTTGGAAGAGCTGAGTAAGCAACAGCGATCACGTGGCACCGAACAGTCAAAAAACCAGTGGGTACATCACATTTTCAACAGAGAGGCAGATACACCCATGAATGGCTTTATTCTTTTTCTTCCCTGGAGAAGCTATTCTTCATATACAACCTGTATACACAATTATATACAACAGAGTTTAAGGCGTGAATGAAACCAAATGTTTCATGCAGCTTTCTTACTTATTTCAGCCAGGTTGTATATAAAGAAAAACTGATTTGTATATGTAAAATACCATATTTTACAAAACATTTGCTATGTCTGAAAAGACATATATCACATTATTTTGACTCTAACACTTAGAAATCACTACTCAGTCAGCTGATCTGGGTCAGTAGTATAGATGCATTTCAAGTCTGCTAAAGCATAAAAAACTGTTTCAGTTACCTACAGACAAGAGTAAATACATAAGCATGTATCAAATGTATTAAACACTTAACATTCAATTTCCTTTGCACTTTGCACATTAACACAGTCAACACATTCCAAGAAATTGCACTGAAAGGATAATATATTGCTCTGTAACATAGCCTGAACTCTATGGCTTTCCTGTCCTTTTCAAACAGATTATGAAACAGAATCATGCCAATTAAGGGCAGTTCCCATCCAGCTTCCAGCAGCAACAAAGCCAAATGCTGTGCAGCCCTCCCCACAACACTCCTGTGGAAGAATAAGATGCATGCCTGCTCTTGTGTTTATTCACACGTTTTACTTCTCTTTCTCCCCCTCATCATCCTCTATATCCTCATACTCTCTCAACATGACTTCTCGTTGCACAGTCATCCCATTTCTTTCACATCTACTGCCCTTCCTTTCATGTCCTCCTGCTTTTGCTCAGTCCAAACCCTAGCACAATTCTCTTCAAGAAAATATGAAGAAAAAAAAATACCAAATCCTTCTCTCAAGTTCCAGCTTCCTGACAAAAACGATTTGAGGTCATAACTAATAGAAACTAAGGACCTTCTGAAAAGCAAGCACACCAAGTCCATGGAAAACGCAGAACGTCTGTTCTGTACTTGCAATGTCACCTACAGACCAAAGTGATCTTTGGCAATCCACTGTTTCATATCCAATCTGATCAAAATTATGAAAAACCACTGAACTGCATTAAAATGTCATATTGCCTAACGAACCTGATCAGGACTCTGCACAGAATAGTTCCAGAAGCTCTGACTTATAGAACAGGCATAGATAAGATTTCTACGTTCATACCGCTGGAGGCCTCATCATTTTTTGACACATCGTATTTCAAGGTACTGCTAATTCCCTCCAGTTATTCAGGGAGAAATGGTGCATCACTGCAGTAATGCCACCCTGTCTTTCCAAAAAATGCAAGGAATGGGAATACTGATACCCCAGAGTTTGTTTTAGGAGAGACGGGCCTGCTACCTTTCAGTTCCCTTTGCCGTTGTAGAACAGCACAGTGAGCAATCACAGGCAGAGATGCCAACATGACGATGGCAACTCCCTATATACCTCTGCTGTACAGTTTAACACGAAAAATATCAGTGCATTTCCCTGCCTCTGGAAGAAAAGCAGCTCTCTAAAGCACAACACGGACAAAGCAATGCTGGAAAAATGGTGGGGAAAATGCTCTTAAAGATAATAAGTGCCATTCCC
>NW_010200142.1:0-1366 GCF_000695765.1 Mesitornis unicolor | reverse complement strand
CTGCTGAAAACACATAGTATCCTGTTCAGCCAACACACACAATATCTCAAATGTTCTCACTCTTCACAAATCTCAAGTGAGTAACTAGCACCACTCATGATAATCTCCTTACTTCTAGCACCAAGAAGAGGCTTCAGCCACATTCTCACCTCTAGGCTGGAAGAGTCTAATTCTGAAGAACACTCATAGGGCAGCCCTAAATGTTCGCACCTGAAATGATAACTTGCATTTGAACCGTGAGGCTATCAACTCTGGTCTTCCCATTAGCTGTAAGTACTTCTGGTAGTTCTCAGCTCCAGTCATTGGAAAAACTAATGAATCACACTTGAGCTACAGTAAAGATCATTTCTGGATCAGTTATGGCAAGAATTACATGCTAAAGAATTGCAGACAAAGCCCTCCGCAATCCAGCTGGCCTGGCTGAAAAAAAACTATTTTCAGAGCAATCCTTATAAATAAAAAGATGCACACGTATCCCAAAGCAGTACAGTAATGCAACAACATATTTGGAGAACATTCTGGTAAGTAACAGCAACTACCTTATTACATGGAGACAAGAGAGTCTACCATGGTTTTGGCAGAGTAGTGTTGAAAGTGCTAGTCGTACCTAGCCAGTTACAACCTACAGATCAGCAACCCCTCCTTCTACACAAACAAGCCTATTCTGAATAATTCAGAAATCTGACTTTAAAGTATAGGCTAATCCTTCCAATATTAAAATAAAAGGAAGCCTTTCTCAGACAAACAATCCATATGGATTCAGTGATCTAGAATCAGAAAAATGTCTCGCAGCCACCTCTCTAATATAACAGGGAAAGCATTCATTAACTGGACTTACTATTACCATGATGCAGTTCATTAAGTATTCTGCTTTCTCCATTTGTACAGGAAACTGTTTATAATTCTGCTGGACGTGCTCAGGCTTCCCTTTCACTCGGGTTGGAAATGAAAGAAACTTCCAGATAATGAAAGCCAAACATCTGGCACATTCAGAGAACACTTGCATCGTAATGATGGTGGGAGAAGTAATATCTCTCATCAGTTCATTTCATAACAATCATGTAGGTTGTGTAGTGAGATAGTGGGTACAGAAACCTTTCTTTAGCCCCCATCAGGCACTCAGATTTATCTCACTTTCTGTGCATATCTACTGACACATGGATGTTTGTGAATGAGAAACCAAAGACCGCATCAGCACTGCTACTACTTACAAATCTGACATTCCCACAAGTCTGCTGAAGTTAAGTCACATTTTTCAGGAGTTATATGTAAATGTTTGCCCTGAGAAAGAAACCAAGAGTCTGACTTCTAATAGAGCCACTACAAATCATGCAAAGCAAGAGTTAGATATTTGCCTGTGTTACCA
>NW_010200141.1:2891-7239 GCF_000695765.1 Mesitornis unicolor | reverse complement strand
TATTTTATAAAGAGATATAAAATACATATACCTTTATATAACAGGCATATACCTACTATATATACCAGTTCCCAACATTTTAAAGGGCATTGATACACGTACCAATAGACTCCTCAAACGCAAAGAGAACTTCTTTTCCATTATCTAGGAGATCTTTTACTCTGCTTCCGATCCATTTAAAACCAGGGAGTGTTTCCTGGAACAGAAAAGCAGTGCATTAAATGTACATTTCACTGTTTAGTTTCAAGTCAGAGAAGCGTAGCCACTGTTCCCTTTGCTTGCAGGATGGTTCTTTGAATGGGGGTCTTGTGTGCTGGACTTGGAAAGCCTGAAAAAAAAGGAGGCTTGAGAATGGAGAAGTAAAAAAGAGAAAGAAAAAAAAGGAAGATCATGCATTTTGAATATCAGAGTCAATGGAAAACACTGCATCTTAATGACATTTTTCTCATTTTCTTGAAATAATTTCCCTGAATTTAAATCTCATCCAGATTAGATTAAGTCAGCAGAATAGAGACAGCAAAGACAAACATTAGACGAGTTGTATCTTCAGTTCAGATCATGACTAAAGTCACTGGATTGTGTTTTACTGGTGAATACTCAACTAGGACACGACCATCAACTGAAGACTGTGCTTTTCTCTGAGATCAGATAAGATCTTCCACGGTGCTTATCAGATGAGACAACAGCTCAGAGTTATTCAACAGGAAAAGTTACAGAAATAGAAATAGCAATTCTGGGTGATGAGAGGGAAGAGCACAGCCAGCATTCTACAAATTACCCAAAAGCAGTCAAAGGCTTAGAAATAACCTTTCTTGAACAGAAAGAAGGGGCAAAGACAGGGAGCTCTGAGAGGAGACCAAGGAGTTCTGTAAATTCCTGTTTTCTGGTCAAAAGTGGCCCCTTTCCAGAAAAAAAATACATGAACAGTATTTAGTGAGATAATGAAATTCACTATAAGGCAGTGATATTCAACCTGGTTAAGCATCTCTGGACTCAAAATAGTCACTCTAAACAGTTTTCAGAGTTGCTTTCTATTTTAGTTTTTAACTTGACATTGTTGGGTATTTTTTTCTACTGCACATGGATTTCACACACACAGAATCACACACAGAATATGAGGAGTTGGAAGGGACCTGGAAAGCTCCCACAGTCCAACCCCTGCCACAGCAGGATCACCACAGCAGTCACACAGGAACACAGCCAGGGCTTTGGGTGTCTCCAGACAAGGAGACTCCACAACCTCTCTGGGCAGCCTGGGCCATGCTCTGCCACCCTCACACTCACAAACTTTGGCCTCATCTTCAGCTTGAACCTCCTGTGCTCCAGCTTGGGACCACTGCCCCTTGTCCTGGCAGTGGACATCCCAGAGCACAGCCTGGCTCCTTCCTCCTGACACTGGCCCTTTCCAAATTGATCCCCACGAATGAGGGCACCCCTCAGTCTCCTCTGCTCCAAGCTCAAGAGCCCCAGTTCCCTCAGCCGCTCCTCAGCAGGAGATGCTCCACAGTGTTCACTTCTCCAAGTGGCAGCGCTTGTCTGGTGAGGAAACATGGCAAGGCCACTGTTTCACCATGGCTGCTGGATCCGCACCTCATCTTTGTGGCCCTGCTGGACTCTTTCAAGCAGTTCCTGTCCTTCTTGACCTGAGGGCCCAGCACTGGACACAAGATTGCAGATGTGATCTGAGCAGGGCAGAGTGGAGGGACAGGAGAACCTCTCTGCCCTACAACCACCCCTTCTCATCCACCCCAGGATGGCGTTGGCCTTCTTGGCTGCAAGGGCAAGAATTAATTTAATTAACATGTGTTAAACAAGACCTGGAACTTTGTTGTTTGTGCTTAGATTTCTTACATCCAACAGCTTCAGAAATCAGAGCAAGTACTTCATTTGAATGCAGGAGCTAAAATAATAACAGTCAGCCTGCAGGGGCACCTCACGTTTTCTTTTTTAGCATATCCTTGAGGAAACTATATTAGATCTGAACAGAAGAGCTCCTCTGTCTGTCACAAGCTGAAGTAAAACCCAAATTTAAACCCTACTGGTGATCTGAAGGAACATTGTGTAACCTGGAAGCATCTGCTACAAATCCATCAAAAAGCACTCCATTTTTGTAGCAAACACACCAAGTTGAACATGCTTTAATTCTCTCACACAGAATTTCTGTCTAGGAAAATAACCATGACAAAGGCATTCCTAGTTATGTGTAATGTAGGTTTTCATTTGTCATGTGTTACAGCCTCCTTGAAGCTTTGTATAAGTTGATCTCGGTGTGTATTCACTGTAACGTGCATTGAGAAACACTGCAGATGCTGGAGCTGGGCTTGTCAAGGTAAGACAACATCCTCTGCAGGTTGGAATGAAGGAAAACTGCCAGCCATCAGTCTATTTTTCACTTCATTAAGTCATAACTTACTTAAAAGTTGCACCCTCAGCAGGTTTGCGGATGGCACCAAGCTGGGTGGTGCAGTTGACACGCTGGAAGGAAGGGATCCATCCAGAAGGACCTGGACAGGCTGGAGAGGTGGGCCCATGCCAACCCCATGGAGTTCAACAAGGCCAAGGGCAAGGTCCTGCACCGGGGTAGGGGCAATCCCAAGCACAAACCCAGGCTGGGCAGAGAATGGCTCAGAACAGTCCTGAGGAGAAGGACTTGGGGATATTGGTGGATGAGAAGCTGGACATGAGTCACCAATGTGCATCTGCAGCCCAGAAACCAACCCCAGCCTGGGCTGCATCACAAGAAGTGTGGCCATGGGGCCAGGGAGGGGATTCTGCCCCTCTGCTCTGCTCTGCTCAGACCCCACCTGCAGGGCTGCGTCCAGCCTTGGAGCCCCCACCACTAAAAGGACATGGAAGTGCTGGAGCGGGGCCAGAGGAGGCCACAAAGATGATCCAAGGGCTGC
Organism: Mesitornis unicolor; assembly: GCF_000695765.1. Classification (NCBI taxonomy): domain Eukaryota; kingdom Metazoa; phylum Chordata; class Aves; order Mesitornithiformes; family Mesitornithidae; genus Mesitornis; species Mesitornis unicolor. Next base: position 4,336 of record NW_010200141.1, on the reverse strand, counting down.
AGCAGCTCTGCTATGGGGACAGCTGAGAGAGTTGGGGTTGTTCAGCCTGGAGAAGAGAAGGCTGTGGGGGACCTTATAGCGACCTTCCAGAACCTGAAAGGTGCCTATAAGGAAGCTATGGAGGGACTGTTTACAAGGGTGTGTAGTGATACAATGAGGGGTGATGGTTTTAAACTAGAAAAGGGGAGATTTAGGTTGGATATGAGGAAAAAGCTCTTCCCCAGGAGGTGGTAGATCAGTGGCACAGGTTGCCCAGAGGTGGTGCAGGCCCCATCCCTGGAGATATTCAAGGTCAGGCTTGATGGGGCTGTGAGCAACCTGATCTGGTACCAATGTCCCTGCTGAGTGCAGGGGTTGGACTGGATGAGCTTTAAATGTCCCTTCCAACCCAACACATTCTGTGATTCTGTAAGTGGGGGGCCAGATGGAGAACATGGCAGGCAATCTGATTTTACTCTGCCTAGATGACACCAAAAAAGACACACTTACTTCAAAGTGAAATCCCTCTTTAAGTGCAATTGCCCTCAAAATTTTGGAGGAGACGGTGGTCGCTAACATGTAAACATTCTTCACATCAGCGTCTTCAGAGCAGTTTTCCTTCCAGCAAGAGAACATCCACCACCCAAACAGGGCTGCCAGCTCGTTGCCAGTGAACACCTTCCAGCAGCCACTGTGGACAGGAGAGAAAATGTAAGAGGTTTTGAAGGCTTCCCAGTGGCATCCAGTCAGGAGGGAGATGTTTTCTGCAGTTATTGGAACAACAGGAATCTGAGCACACCGCTGCCAAGCTGTGTGGCAGCCAGGACAAAGCCACCAGGACTCCACATTTATCACGTCTCCATGATTTACAAGCCCAGTGAGCTCTGTTAGCAAGCAAAGATACCCATTAGGTATCCTCACTATCAGCTTTAAAACCAGTTTCGGTCTTTTTAATTGACAGGAGGACAGCAGTCTATACATTGCCATCAGGCAATGCCTGCACAACCACTTCTTGTAGACAGTTACTCACACAAGGATCAGAATTTTGGCCTGTTAGTGGAAGAAAAGCAATTTCTATTGAATATGAAGAAGCCCGGGGGGGGGAAAAGCCACAACCAAATAAAAAACCCCAACCCAAAAACCCAAACCAAACCAAAAAGCCCACAGTAGGTAGGTAACTTTCCCAAGGCAGAATTTATTTGCCTAATAGAAGTGAAAAACCAGTAACAAGAAGGTTTTACTGTCTTTAGTAACCAACTCAACTCTTCAGTCAAGTTTTACCTGGCCATCTACTGTAACACTGGTAAGTATTTCATCACTTCTGAGTTAACAGATTTCATTGAAAATATATTATTTAATATTTTTAAATATTATATTTATTTAAAATATATTATTTCAGGTGGAGCTATACCAAAAGATGAAGCCAGCAAGAAAAATACTCCCAATAGTTAAGTCACAACAGGAAA
>NW_010200141.1:0-2858 GCF_000695765.1 Mesitornis unicolor | reverse complement strand
TCTACCTTTTGGGGACGTTCTGCAATTTTCACTGCAAAAAGAGAGAAAATAAAAGGTCCCATCCATCACTCACTTCTCCTGCTGTTCTGCCACTGCGAGTCTATCTGCATCTGGATCAGTAGCCACTACTACTTTAGCATTTTCTTTCTCTGCAAGCCTCAGAGACAGCTCCTAAGGGAAAAAGAGAGGGAGGGTGAAGAAAAATAACCACAAAATCAAGTACACCCACAGTCTTACTTCTTAATTACATACAATGTGTAGTCAAAGAAAATCTCATATGGATTAACACAGCTGAAAATCAGGTACTGATGGGTGGGCTGTTTAGTGGATAAGGAATTGGCTGGATGGTCACATCCAGAGAGCAGTGGTCAATGGCTCCATGTGCAGATAGAAGACAGTGATAAGTGGTGTGCCTCGAGGGTCTGTACTGGGACCACTGCTGTTTAATATCTTCATTAATGGTATTAATGGGATTGAGTGCACCCTCAGCAAGTTCTGATGATACCAAGCTGCGTGGTAAGGTCAATGTGCCAGGGGGAAGGGATCCATCCAGAGGGACCTGGACAAGCTGGAGAAGTAGGCCCAGGGGAACCTCAGGAGGTTCAACAAGGCCAAGTGCAAGGTCCTGTACCCTGGGTAGGGACAATCCTTGTTACCAGTACAGACTGGGAGATGACGTGCTGGAAAGGACTGAGGGTACTGGGGGATGAGAAGCTGGACATGAGCCACCAATGTGCATCTGCAGCCCAGAAACCAACCCCAGCCTGGGCTGCAACACAAGAAGTGTGGCCATGGGGCCAGGGAGGGGATTCTGCCCCTCTGCTCTGCTCTGCTCAGACCCCACCTGCAGGGCTGCGTCCAGCTTTGGAGTCCTCAACACAAAAAGGACATGGAAGTGCTGGAGTGGGGCCAGAGGAGGCCACAAAGATGATCCAAAGGCTGGAGCAGCTCTGCTATGGGGACAGCTAAGAGAGTTGGGGTTGTTCAGCCTGGAGAACAGAAGGCTGCAGGGAGACGTTACAGCGACCTTCCAGGACCTGAAAGGTACCTATAAGAAATCTGGGGAAGAGCTGTTCACTGGGGCATGGAGCAATAGGATGAGGGGTGATGGTTTTAAACTGGAAAAGGGGAGATTTAGGTTGGATATGAGGAAAAAGCTCTTCACCATGAGGTGGTAGATCAGTGGCACAGGTTGCCCAGAGAGGTGGTGCAGGCCCCATCCCTGGAGATATTCAAGGCCAGGCTTGATGGGGCTGTGAGCAACCTGATCTGGTACCAATGTCCCTGCTGAGTGCAGGGGTTGGACTGGATGAGCTTTAAATGTCCCTTCCAACCCAATACTTTCTGTGATTTTATCATTCTGCTCTCTGTTCCCTTCCCCACTTTGTTTTCCATCACAGCATCACACCCAAAAAGAAGAAAGCCCATAGAAACACATCAATCTGATGAAGCAGAAACAAAAATACCAGCACAGATTCTCCTTCTTCAGGATTTGGGCATCTGACAGTAGAGAAGTCTGGGTCTGGATCTTTTTGTTCAGGTACTGGAATAGGGGGTTGGAAGCCAAACGCTTTGAACGCCAACTGCACGTAGTCGTGTCCCACTCCATGAAATGAGGTATGGACGAACTTCAAATTTGTTTGCACGTTTAGCTCTCTGAGAAGGAAAAAAAAGGATTTCAGTGAGATTTGAGTTACTGAACAGGACAAGGAAGGAAGAGAAGGCAATCAGTAAGATTTCTGTTATTTAGCAAGGCTACTTTCACGTAGGAAAGCAAAACCAAAAGAAAATGCAACTGCAATTCGTACTGTTCTGCTGATTTCTGCATTAATTTCAAAGAAGAAACGAGTAAAAAGCACTCCTTTGGACTTTCACTAGAAATTGCTGCTTTAAAGCTGCTTCTCCTGGAAAATGAGATATCAACCTTCCGCTGAATGGGCTGAAACTCTCCCAAGAATGAACTCATAATTTCTTCATCAAGCTCCAGCTCTTCCACACGCTGAAGATTTTACTCTGGCTCTACTCTACCTACATGATTCATCCTCCTCCTTTTCTTCTTGTCTTCTGCCCCACATAACCTTTAATCTTCTGACCTCTATTCCATGCCTGTTCACCTCACCTTGAGTCTGAATTTCATTCAGAACTCTTAGAGCATGTTCACTTGCATGTAACAGTTCACATCAGGGTGCTTTACACTATCCACAAGTCCAAAGGCAGGCTGCTTTATTTATTATATGGTTTAGTCCTAATGATGGTGACTGTTTAATTTAATGATGCATGAGAGAAGGGATGGGGTGAGACATACGTAACCCAGAGCTTAAAAATAAGATGTAAGTACATTTAGTTTTATACAGTACCTATAATAACAGATCTTTTTCAGATCCTCCATGTAACAGTCACAGATCTTCTTCAGAGGATCCTGTCTCAGGGGGCTGGTGTCCACTAAATTCTCATTCCAAGAGCCGTTCCATGGTTCAACACACTCTTCTATGCACTTGATAATTTCCTTGTCGTGAGGAGAGGTGATCTGGGCTCCATTTTCCCAGTAAACCTGGCGCAAGTTTAAGGAGAACAAGATACAATTTATTCACAAAGATTATTGACTTCATGAAATGTTTCAGTTACGGGACGCTGCCTTCTCTTCCTGCTTCCTGAAGTCACGCAGAAAAGGCTGGTGTCAGACCAGCTCCGTTCTCAACCAACACTTCAAATCGTATAAGATTTTAGTTATGCAACGACAGCTACTCAACAACACGACCTATTTTCAAACGAGCTGCTGTTCAACTATTACCACTGCAAATCAGGATGGGAAAAACCGAAACTGGGCACCTACAGAATCACAGAATCACAGAACGTTA
>NW_010200140.1:3552-33252 GCF_000695765.1 Mesitornis unicolor | reverse complement strand
TCTGTGATTCTGTGATTCTGTGATTTATGGTTGTGGATTTCCTTCCATCTATAAACTGCAATTAAATGTTCCTATCATCCTGTAAATTAGCCGTTCTCTTTAAAACATCACATTCGCAACTCTGTGTTCATATAATCCTGTAATTATGTAACTATTTTCATTTCAGCACTGATTCAGCAATGTACTTAAGCATATGAATAATCTCTTTGAACCCAATGGGACTCCCTCACATGCTTAAAATTAGGCATGGTTTAATTACTTTGCTAGATCAGCAGCTATACCGGTATACAGAAATGGGGATAAAGGTGGTTGAACTGGACATTATTGAACTGGACATTTCTAAAACTCTAATTTTACCTTTCTTTAAAAGTTTTCACCTGAATCATAATATTATAGAAACCATATGTGAAGTATTCAGATTGAATCACATCTGTTTTAAGGGACTTAAGCCCTCCTTTGCCCTGTTGGCTCCTTTGAAGTTGAGTGCCCTCTCAGGTATGCCATTGCTTCTGGTTGCACACCAGCACCAGAGAGGGCTTTTTGTCCCATTAAAATAAATAAATAAATAAAAATTGCTGTGCTTATCAGGATTACAACATGATCTTTTATTGCATAGATATATCTGAGATGGTGATGAACCACAATGTATGAACAGGAGCTGATGGTGGAGATGGGAAGACTTGGGGCCACCTCAGGCTGCTACGCTAACAAAGAAAATGTATGTATATATCTATATATACTGAGAAATCTCTACCGTGGCCTTCTATCCTAAAATTGCATATTGTCTAGGACCTATAGCATTAATAGTTTTAACCAAAGCATATCCATGAGGTCTCTAACTTTTACCTTATGCCATATGAACTAGGAAACTTGAAGCACTGAGTTGGAATTACAGGTCTTCTGTATGCAGAAGAAATGGGACAGCAAGAAGTACTCTTGAAGAAAGTGGGAGCATAAAAGAATGAAATGAAACCTTTCAGACTGCCTTTTGTAACAGAATGTGAAAGTCTGCACCAAGCATCTCCAATTTTTACATTAGGAAGCAGAGGTAAACAGGCTAAGTTTCTTAGAATTAAGTACAAATGAATGATCTCCATGAGGCCAAATTTTTTGATAATTTTAAAGAATTTGTCTTACTGTCACAATGTCTTGTCCTAGCATAGAAGAGCTTTCGGAGAGCAATGGTCTTGCACTGAGTCAAAACAGGACTGATACGTTTGAAACCTTTGGTACTTACACAGTGATTATTTTACAATAATACCAAGACAGAATCAAAATTCTCTACAAGAGGGCAATCAAGGGCATAGTTCTGTTCCAAAATCAGAATTTAATCTTAGCACATAAAGAGCACAGGAAAGTGCAAAATATGCTTAAATACTATTTTAGGTGCACAGGATCCATATAAAAATTGTTAGCGTTCCTGTTTGTGGCTTAATATCCAGTAATGGAGATGGACTTACCTGAAGCTGTGAGTAATGAGAGGCTGCCCAGGGAAACATTTATGGAACAAGGTGGCAGCCTGCAGGGAGCCTGGATCCCAATTAAAAAGCCAGCACACACAGCCCAATAAAAAAGAAGACAAAAAGAGTAGAGGAGGGATATTTGTACTCCTTGGCTAGGAGATCTATTTGGAGACGTTCCTGGAGTGAATGGGAACGGACCCCTTATGAGGAAAAGAGGCTTTAGGAAGGATTGAACAAGAGGGGATTTGATCTCTTTATTTTGCAGATTAGGTTTTGAAAAATAGATCAATCTGTGAAGAAAAGGCCTGATTATTGGTTTCTAGCTGAAGTTCTGTTTCATGCAGGTTTTAATGGTAGTGGCCTGGTGATGGTAACACAGTTGCTAGCAAAATGACTAATACCCTGGAAGGCATTACTGGAATAATTTGCTATCTTTCAGAGCTCAGTCCATAACTTCACCAAATGTTTTTTTTGCATCAAACTCTTACCTTCTGCCTGAACATAACTTCTAAGCATTTAATGTTGATTTACAGATTTGCTTGGACAGATAATACATAACCTTCATCCAGTGAGGTGTGCTTTTTTGCCTGAATTTCTCTAGCTTCTGCTATCAGACAATCATATGATCCAGTTAAATAGGTCTTTTTATACCTCATTCCACCAGAAAGATCACTGAGGTGCTATATATTATATAGAAAAACTGCTTTACCTTCTGATGTTCGAGCACTGGTCACCTCTGACTCCAGAGGTAGGCTACTATAGTACAGGGGATCCAATTAAACAGCCTCTGTATAAGAAAAACATAGCCAGAATGTAATTTAGCTACCTAAAAGCCATTCTATGCAACCTAAAATTGGGATTATAAAGCTCCTGTTCCTATTTACCTCTGCAGACTAGACATGAATGCTGTTTTGCATAAAAAACTGAGTTTTGCAAGCTAGAGGAAGTAACACAGCTTTTTTTGGTGTTTGTTTTTTAATTTGGTTTTTGTTTTGTTGTCAAGCACTGAGACTGCAGCATTTCCACAATTTGGATACTGCTTCAGGGATTTCCTAGGCATTTGGCCTCAGTGGAGGAGTGGTATGTGCTGCAATAGGAAGAGCTGGGTACCACAGAAGAGATCCAAAAACTATACAGCCCCTCATTCTGTATTCTGTCTAAATGTAATCTTAAAGGAAATGAGGATGTGAGAGGGCATCTCACAAGTTCTGCCTCTTTAGGGTTCTGGAGTTTACTTGTGGCTCCCTGTATTCCTTCAGTTGGGATCTCAAGTCCAATACTTGTGTTTAACAGTAGTTTTCTTTATTTCCCGGTTTTACTGGGATGGGCGCTTTGTTTCCTTGCAGGAATAAATCAAGGATTGTTTTCTCTTTTAAAACATGGCTCAATACATTTTTCATGTATTCTATTGCAAGTTTTAACTGCCAAGTATGGAAAGTCTCTGGTAATGTACACTGGAACATGGGTCCTTCTCATTTTCTGTGAGATTACTATTTTGGACATACAGGTACTCACATTATTTGCTTTCTTGGATCTTCCAGAGTTCCAGCAAAAGGGATAGGGATTATTGCTTCTTGTTCCTATGTTTCCTTTTTCATGGAATCCCCAGGGTGGGAAAGGCCCCCAGGAGGTCTCTGATTCAGCCTTCTGCCCAAAGCAGGTCCAGCTTTGGGATCAGGCCGGGCTTCTGGGGGTTTTCTACAGACAAATCTTAAACCTCCATCCATGAGGATTTTCAATTTCCTTTCTTCTACCATGGATGACAGCCATTATCCTGGTGATCAGACCGTTCTCTTGAAGTAAACAGGCCAAACAGGCCCTATCAGAGTTTTGATATTTTATATAACAAAGGGTAGTAGCAGCATCCACCTTTTCTACCAAGCCTGCAACCACTGCTATGGTCTCTTAACAGATCCAGATCTGCCAGTGGTTGTCAGGTGCCTTCTGAGAGTGTCTACTGGAGTACAGGTTTCAGAGGGTACAAGTAAGGATCGACTTCATAGTTGATTTAATGGCAATAGATAAAATAACTTCTATTGGTATTTAACTGTGTGGTTTTATTTTCAAACATGCAGACACATCTTTTCTGTAATGTTCTCTTCCCTTGTCAGTGGTCTTCTCCTGTTTCAGCTCCTTGGTGTTCTCAAAACATCCTTCAAAAATTGTACTCAAGTTATTCTGTGGGCAAAACCCTTTATCAAAATTAAAGAATAAAAGGTTCATTAATATTGATGAATAACAAATTATAGGATGTTGCCCTATGATAAACCAGCTATAAACACTAATACAAGTGACCATTTAATGTAAACACAAGGATGATGTTCTAATTTATTTTCTGTTTCTTTCTGTTTGCTAATTCATTGATTTATTAAATTGGTTAACTGGAAAAAAGACTTTGCAAATAACAATTTCATTTGTTACACACTTATAAATGTTTAATATTAATAGTTTAGGAATTGAGGAGTGGAGGTCTGTTGGAATGATGCTACCACCTGTGCAACATGATTTTCCCAGCTTGCCCTTATCTTCCCATCGCTCAAGATTCGGATCAGCACAGAGCTCATGATAATCTCTGACTTGCGTGTACTCTGTCTGTCTGCGCAGGACAGGGATGAAACAACTCAGAAGAGCCTCCTACCTACCATGTGTCCTACCATCTCTGTGAGTAACCAGTGTACTGGAGGAAGAAGAAAAACACCTCAGGCCCCCATGTATGTTCTTGCAGTAGCAGATGGGTTGACACATAATAGATCCAAGAAGTGCATACATCAGAATCTGTTTGTTCTGCTGAATTTTATGCTGTGTGAGGTACAGAAATTTTATGCTTGGTGCAGCTGTTGGATTCTTACTAGTATTGCTCTGATTTCTCACTGCTTATTAAGAAATTATTCACACTTGTGATGAGTCATACAATAGCTTTTTTTATGCTGCACCCTTCCAACATTCATGAAGCTTTTTGTTTTTGCTTTAAGAAAGGAAAGTAAGTCCGAGTACTTCTATTTAATTCTCTCATGACCTAAGTTTTCATAGAATTATTATGATGTAACTTATGACCAGTAACTCATTATGGCATTACTGATAAGATTCATTATGGATTATAACCTTCTACAATAGGAGGGTGGTTTCTATCTGAGTAGCCTCAGTGCAGCTAGACTCCAAGCAGCCACCTGTGTTTTGCTTTGCTTACGGAATGTGCTGGAGTGAAGAAGCTGCCTAAGGGGAGCTCATCAAGGATCCTGTGGGCACTGGATTTGTGAAGCGTACGCAAGCAGGTTATATTGTGACCAACTCCCACAATTAATCTGCTTTCTATTTATTCAATAAAAAAATAAGCTTTTCCCACTCTTAAACTCTTTATTCTGTTCATTCTTTACTTAGAATTGCCTGCTTTTTCCTTTCGTTAAAAAATCAGGCGCACCGAACTTTCCCTCCTCATTTCTGTTCAATTAACCAATCCATTCATGATATGACTCAATTGATTTTAATAAAGTTATATCAGTAACGTATTTGATCCAGTGAGTTTTAAAGCAGTAGACTGCTTTCTTATTTTCTCCTACATGCACTTGTTTCTTTAATTTTTTTCCTCACAATATTCCTGCTTTGCATTAAGCGTACATGAGTATTTTTCTTCATGGGCTTGAGGATGGTTTGTTTACCACATCCTAATAAACACTGATAACCATGAAGCCCTGATTATAACCTGTAGGCAGTACATGATATCTTCAATCTTCTGAGTAAGAGTTTTCTGAAATTTCACAAGACTACTCAGAGGGAAAAAAAAAAGTCAATGTTACTTTCTTTTGTATTTTGTCTCGTTAGTGGTCATTCTCTCTACTCTGTGCCTAGTATAGCCACAAACCCTCAAGGGATTTATGACATGGTTAAGTCTGTTTTAACCATTAGAGCCCAAAAGTGCCTTAATATCTTTTCTGAAAATGCTTTCCAGGGGCTATTGGATTTGATAGCCCCCATGTTGATATTCTCAGTGAAAGCCAATGAGTGCTTGTTGCAGGAGCACTTGTGTGTTGAGATGCACCAAATATTTCTTATGAATGTTATAAAAATAACATTAGTATTTTTCTAGAGGTAGTCTGGTAAAGATTTAATATCCTCAGTTTTGTCTTTATAAAACTTAGAAATCTAAAAAGGGACAATGAAGGACTCTGGCAGAAGCTTGTAAGCAAAATTAAAACAGCCCTGAACTTCTCTTATTTTGCTGTTGACACTTGTTCGTGCCATGTGAGATGGCAAAGAGAAAATTTATGTTCTAGGGCTGTTGCCACATGACAAGGAGAAGCTGCAAAAAGCAACATAAAAAAGAAGTGTAGCCAGCAGATCAACAGAGGTGATTCTCCTGGCTCTACTCTTGTAACACCACACCTGCAGTACTGCAGCTCTGGAGTCTCCAGTGCAAGACGGAAATGGACCTTTTGGAGAGGGTACAGAGGAGGGCCACAAAAATGGTCAGTGGGGCTGGAACACATCTTCTAGTAAGAAAGGCTGAGAGAGTTGGGGTTGTTCAATCTGGAGAAGAGAGGGCTCTAGAGGCATCTTATTGTGGTCTTTCAGTATATAAAGAGGGCTTACAAGAAAGAAAAACTTTTTGCCAGGTCCTGTAGTGACAGGTAATAGTTTTAAACTAAAAGAGGATTGATTCAGATCAGATAGAAGGAATGAATTTTTTACAGTGGAGGTGGTGAGGCACTGAAAGAGTTTGCCCAAGGAAGTTATGGATACCCCTTCCCTGTAATTGTTCAAGGCCAGGTTGGATGGGGCTTTCAGCAGTCTGGTCCAGTGAGAGGTTTTCACTCCACCTCAGGGCAGTGGGGCTAGAACTATTAACAGATTATCTTTAAAGGTCCTTTCCAACCCAAACCATTCTATGATTCCATGAACAGAGTAAATAAATGAATTTCATACTGCCTACAAGAGAAAGGAATGACTCAGTCATTTCTAAAAATACACTGGTATATGAAATGAAGAAAAATGTGACTGTTGACTTTTGTTCTTATGTAGTTTAATTCTCAACCTAAGAAAAACTTTTGGAAAATTCTATGCTAGTTAGCAGCTGCAAAATTTACTTTTCTACTTTTGTTTTAATGAATTGAAGCCTGACTTTACAATATTGTGGCTGCTGCTCAGGCTTTGTAGGTAACTTTCTATTTACTGTCAGCATTTCCACTGAAGTTCAAAACTGCTGCCTTATACTATAGCCACAGAGGTTTTGGTTTTCAGACTATACATGCCATACATTTTCCATGAAAAATAATGAAAGATTAGTGTGTCTTGTCTAGAAAGCCTTAGCCAGGACACTTATTTCATAGACTTACTTGGCAAGGCATTCTAGGCATGTAATCATCTGAGATGTCTCATAGACAAGAGATAAGTGCTGTTACACACAGATGTGTTGCTAATATTGATGGGCAGATACTAATTGCTTTGCAATTAATGGTAGCATGATGTATACTTAGGTATGCAACCAAAGAGTGGAAAGCGGGGAATGATGGATTTAAAAGACAGTGTTGATAACATCTTTGCTATTCTATTAAATTATTAAGGGCTACCTCTGCTTGAGCACTCTGGATGTCTATCACACAGCCTCCAGGAAGCACCAGGTGCACTCAGCAAAGTGCCTCAAGTCACCACAGCTACACCAAAGCCCCCACAGATACCCCTAGGCAGCCCCCCTGCTGCTCTTGGGTTTGTGCTTACCCGCCAGCCTTGCAGCCCCACAGAGAGAAGGTCCTCTGGGACCTGACTGACCACCCACGGCAAACCTTTCCTGTCCTCCCTTCTCACCTCCAAGCAGTGTAGGGGGGAGAGCAGTACTCAGGGCCTTGCTGTGGTGTGTGTCCTGTGCTGACAGCCACCTGTCCTAAAGAGCCAGGATCCTCACGAAGAAGCAGTCCCTCAAAGCTCAGCTGGCTGGCCTCCAAGCAGAAACCTGGGTCTGGGAGGAGAGCCTGCTCCTGCCTCATGGGCTCATGGGCTATCTAAAGCCTCGTATCCCACCAGGACAGGTGTCAGAAAGGACACCAGGCAGGACCGAGAAAGCCTCTCTCACCCCTGTGGTGAATGTAGTGACCCTTCCAGTGTGGCACAGCCCTGGGGTTGCTGGGCAATGCTGCCACTGAGGGTGTTGAGGTCCCATATCTCCATCTAAGCAGGATGGCCATCTCTGCCAGTGCCACACTATGGGGTGGCAGGGAGACCCAGGCTGCCAGAGAGAAGTCTAGAGCTGCGGCAGCTGTTCTCTGCAGGGCCGGATGGCAAGCAGAAACGAGGTGTTGCAGGCAGGAGTGCCCTGGACAGGGATGTTGAGAAATGGTGGAGGTGGAGCTGCCCAGCAGCCCTGCAGGCAGCATTCACCCTTCCTGTGCAGGCTGTTTCCAGAGAGGCTGCGCTGACCTGCTGGGGGGAACTCCTGACTGAAACAGAGTCCTGCAGCAAAAACATCATGAATCTCCTTAACAGTGTACGGTTCATGTGAGAGAGGACAATTTTTGTTACATGAGCCCTTATGCCCACCTCCCCGGGTAGGGGATTGCCATTCTTCCCATGTGTATGAATTTGTGCTGTTCCTTTCCCCTGGTGAGAATCTCGGCCTGGATAAATCAGCCCATTGGCACTGGCTGGCAGGCTGGCTTCCGCCATACTTTTTTAAAAATTTTATTTTAGCCAGTATTGAGAACACAAACAGAGCCATGTGCTGTATCTGCTGTCTCGTGATCCTTAAGTTGATCCGTAGCCATAAAATCAGGGCTTTTAGTATTTTTACTTCTGTATCCAAGCATACCATGCTGAGTCCAGCAAGGAGGCCCCTCTTGGCACACTGCTCTCCAGGAGATGCTGAATGTTTTCCAGTGAAGAGTAAATCTGGTGAAGTACCTGGCTTTTGTTATCCCAAATGAGCTGTGTGTTATGGCCAAATTGAAATAGTTTGCTCAAGGCAGGCGGGAAGAAGGAGGGGTAGAAATGGAAAACTGTGGAACTAAATTCACAGACCTGAGGGGAATGGTAGTGTTGCCTTTCCTGCCAGTGCCTCAAATTTCCTTTTGAATGCTCTAATCCTGTGCTTCTGGGTAATACAGGGTCAGTGGTACCATCCCCAGCCATCTAGGGATTAAGTCAAGTGGCATGTTTTGAATGAAATTAAATGTGCTGTGGAAGATTTTCATTCATTTAAAGCAAAAATCTAAAGATTTAAAATTTTATCTGAATTGTATGTGCATGCAACTTTTTGTTTCTCTTACTGTCCAACTGAAGGTAAACCTAGTTTTTGCGCGTCTCTATTATGGACCAAATAGAGAAGAGAGATGTTGCTAAAAAGGCCTTAGACCCTCTGACATTTTCAGTGTAAGGTTTTACAATTCCAGACTCCTGGTCTGCCTTTTCGTGCAAATGCTTATGAAAGGCCTAATGCATATCTAAAAGGCACAGCAGAGAGAGATATAGTTCATTGAGTATGATCTCATTAGGGCCTCCGTATTTGTTTGGCTCAGAGGAAATCTTGTTGAAAGTGGTTGCCTTCAAGCAGCATCCTAGTTGCACCATGCAGACGAGAGCAAGTTTCCCCCTATTCTTAGAAACATGAAGATTTGGAGAAGACTTTAACATTAGCCTTCTCTGCTCACATGAAAAGAAGTGCACGTCTTTAATTTTCAAACTGCAGTTGTAAAAACTAAACTACAAATTGTGGTAAAAGTTAATAACTTTAGAATATTATTGACATTCAAACACAAGCCTAAACTAAATTTAGGAGTAAAAATTCTGCCATCCCATTTAAACACATCATAAAATGTACCTTTTCACTTAAATAGACGGTTATGATCGTTGCAGGTGCTACCTGTTCCTAGGTTTTGTGCCCTACTACCTCTCTAAACTAAACCTGGTGCTCTGGAGAGCAGGCGGCAGCAGGAGACCAAATGTTGAATCTATTTCTAAATATACACATGCAATCCTGCTAGGACTGAACTGGCTGAAAATGTTGCTTCTCCATGTGAACCATCAAGGGAGAAAAGATTGCTTTTCACATGGATTTCTTTACTCCTTTGGGATCATTCTAACAAACTGTTTTCTGTTCAGGTGGAAACATCTATCTGCCCTTCATTCCAGTTGGTTTTAATTCCCTCGTGACCTGCTGCTAGGAAAGTGGCAGATGGGGAGGGCCTGGTGAGGAATGGGAAGCAGAGCACAAGGAAAACACTGATTCTATCCAATACTACAATTGTTTCCCTAACCCTGTGCTTGTGTGTGGATGGTTGTTTTGGAAGGCACACCAGAAGGAAGATAAATCAATAAAAGCTGTTCACACAAGTATGAAATTAAACATGTATAAAGCATTGATGGCAAGCAGGTTTTGTCCTTACATTTTTTTACTAACCAGAATTCAGTGAAAATTGTGATGAGACTTTCTTCAGCTTGCAACAAAAGTTTGGAATTTAAAATTTCTCTATGGTTCTAGACATTGGCTTTCAAAATTGACCAATGATTTTGACTGGGGAAAGCTTTTGATGTCCCTTTGAGGTAACAATTAAGGAATGATGAATTCCCATATTGTAAAGATCCAGATTTTTATTGCTCTTTCTACAGGACAGAAAAAATAATGCTGTCAATATAGTCTTGGAAGTAATTTCCTTTAACATTTTCCTTTAATTTTCAAATGACAATTGAAAAGTTTTTGTTAATGCAGTAGTATCTCTTTTATAATGTAACTTTTTATTAAGTCTACTTCTGCTGTGTCCAAAGGGCAACAAGGCTGGTGAAAGGTCTGGAGCACGTGTCTTATGAGGAGTGACTGAAGAAACTGGGGTTGTTTAGTCTGGAGAAGAGGAGGCTGAGGGGAGACTTTATTGCCCTCTACAACCTGAAAGGAGGTTGTAGCAAGGGAGGGGGTCAACAAGTGTAACAAGTGATAGGACAAGAGGAAATAGCCACAGGTTGTACGAGGGGAGGTCTAGGTTGGGTATTAGGGAAAATTTATTCACTGAAAGGGTTGTCAAGCACTGGAACAGTCTGCCCAGGGAAGTGGTGGAGTCACCATTGCTGGAGGTGTTTAAAAGATGGGTAGATGTGGTGCTTAGGAACATGGTTTAGTGGTGGAATTGGCAGTGCTAGGTTAATAGTTGGACTTGATCTTAAAGGTCTTTTCCAACCCAAGCAATCCTCTGATAAACTTAACTAAATATGTTCATTAACTAGAAGACTGAGGGGTTGAAGACAGAAAAAAAATATTTGATGAACTGTCCTTTGAGACAAACAGCATTATTCCATTGGCAAAGAGTTGTAAACCAGCAAGAAAGGAATGTATAAAAGCCAAAGGAATGGATGTTGTAATTATAGCTAATAATTCTGGACAAAAGGCCAGTTCCACAACTGCCTTAGGTCTCTACTATAGCTCACCTCTGCACGACACAAAGGGAGAGGCATAACTTTAGGCAACCCTGCCATGTGTCAGAATAACTTCCCTAAAACAGAGCAAATTAAGAAGGCAGAAATGTGAGGATAACACCAACTGTCAAGGCATGAGCTCCAAGCAGTGCAGGAGAAGATTTGTACCATGCCCTTGTTTGGCCAGCAAAAGCTCCTCTGAAGAGAAGGTAAAGACCTGGTGCTGACCTTTCTTAGGCCCCTGGTGTTACAGTGGTGCTCTGTAATGATGTGTGAGGTGGAGTTGTCTGACCTGGTCCTGAGCAAGAAAACTGCAAGAGGAGGAGTATTAGCACCTCAAACCTTGGAGAGGCAGGGCACCATGTTCTTCAACTTGCCCTTGCTCTCATCTCCCCAAGCCTGGTGTTTCTGTGCTGTGCCACCTGAGCTTCCTTTCTGCTGCTCTTGGCACAGGAGTGTGTTAGTTACGCACTTGTAGCTCTTAGCTGATTGTCTGCATGCTGAGGGTTTCCGTAAACCAGCTGTGCATGAGGGAGGAAGTACTGACAAGAGAAGCAAAGGAAGAAAGGTGTACTTCAGGTATGCTGCCTACCAAATATGCTAAGGAAGCATCATAAATCGGACAAGAGGTTGTAAACCATAATTTGCTCTTGTTGTCCAATGTATTACTCACTGTCTCAAGAGTCGCTTTTGTTTTGTTCCTGTTTTACAAAAAACACAGTGTTCAGTATGTCCAACTAAATTTGGAAGAATTTGGGCTGTTGTTTTCTTAAAAAAAACCCAATATTAGTTGTTGAAGTTGGAATATCACTCTTACTTCTCAGGAGAAATGGCTGAAGAATAAGCATCTGAAAAGGACATATTGTAAGGCTGTCTTAGCAAAGAAAAACAACGTCCTGGAGAAAGGAAGCCTTATGCTTCTTGTTTTCAGGAACGGCACTTTAAATGTATGATCACAGAGTCACAGAATATTAGGAGTTGGAAGGGACCTCGAAAGATCATCCAGTCCAATCCCCCCTGCCAGAGCAGGATCACCTAGACCAGGTCACACAGGAACACGTCCAGGCAGGTTTTGAATGTCTCCAGAGAAGGAGACTCCACAACCTCTCTGGGCAGCCTGTGCCAGTGCTCTGTCACCCTCACAGTGAAAAAGTTTTTCCTCATGTTCAGACTGAACCTCCTATGCTACAGCTTGCACCCATTGCCCCTTGTCCTGTCATTGGCTGGCACTGAGAAGAGCCCGGCTCCCTTCTCCTGACACTTGCCCTTTACAAATTTATAAACATTAATGAGGTCACCCCTCAGTCTCCTCCAAGCTAAAGAGACTCAGCTCCCTCAGCCGCTCCTCATAAGGGAGATGCTTCACTCCCTTGATCATCTTTGTGGCTCTGCACTGGAATCTTTCAAGCAATTCCCTGTCCTTCTTGAACTGAGGGGCCCATGATAGATGGGTAAATAGTGCAGGTACTTGGTGTAAAGAAATCTTGGATAGCTCATCAGTTGATTTAATTCAAAACAGCTGTGGTGTTTTCATTTTCTTTTGTTTATCCCGGCTGAAAACGAGGTCTCTTGACCTTGCTAAGTAGATACAAATATATGTTTGCACAGCAGCAATGCTTTAGATTTTGTTTTGACAACAGCAGTTATAAGTCATATCAGCATCAGGATGAAAAGGCCAATATGAAAAGATTAAAAAAAATACAGGTTGAAATTCACTTACATTTATGATACAGAAAACAGCTCTGGTAGTCGATCTATTATAATGTCTAAAGATAACTGTATAGACGAGGAAGAGTGTAGAAGACTAAGGGTTAAATGATGATGTGAGCAGAAATTGAGCTCAAAATTGGAGCTGCTATAAATTGAGAAAACAACATAGATCCAAGGTGTTTTATGACTTGAAAAGCTATTCATTCTTTACATAACATTACCAGTAGTTACCTATGTAGGTTGTATTAAAATAAAGCCAAGAGTTAACTGAACTGAACCTTACAGTTTATAGGTGCACATTTAATTAAATTGTATCTTTTATCTGTAGTAGTAAAATACAAGACTCATCTGGGTTAACACACAGTTTTACAGCTTTAAGGTCTGAAACATCTCCAGCATCTCCATTCAGGGCTGTTTGATATATGAGCCATAATTTCCACTGGGGGAAAGTGCTAATCTCTGAACCTTTTCATTTGCAGCTAGAAAGCTGTCCTGCACATCATGCTGATGCTGTATTAAGCAAGTAAATAAAACAGCTTCCTGTTCTGGAATGAAGTGAACCTACAAGCTCAGAAGAAAATTCCCATCATCATCATAGAGCACTCAGCTCTTCATATGATTTAAATCTAAAAGCACCAACATAAGATCATAGTATAAGATGTATTTAAGCCATGTTGAAGGACACAACTGTTTCCCATTGACATTGGAGGACAGAGGACACTTTTACATATAGCAATGTTACATGATAAACCTTTATCTAACCATCTGCATCGTGCTTGCAGTGTTTTGTTTCTAGTCTTTGTTGACAGTGAATACTCTTTCATATTCCCCCTGTATTACAACAGGCTTCTAAGCACTTTATTTGAGGATATAAATATATTTATTTTCAGTAAAACCCAGGAAAAGGCTTGATTCAGTATACCCTGCTACTTCAGTTTTGTCTACAGAAGAACTGAACTTGCTTGACGTGTACTTCTACACTATGATTTTGCCAACTGAATTTCCAAAATGTTAGAAGGAAAACTAATGACCTAATCTGTCACTGCTCCCTTATCATAGCACAGTCACTTGTCCCTTACTCTTTCTGAAAACTAAGAAGGCTTCAATCCAATTCCTACTCAAATCAGCGCAGAGCCCCACTCCAGGGCGGGTGGCTGATGAGGTTGTTTCCGTTTGACAAAGCTCTGCATTCAGCTCTGCAGTCAGTCCAGTGGCGTCACCGTGTTTAAAAGGAGAGGGCTAGAAAGCTGCGTGCATTACCACTGCCACATTCACCCTGCGCATCGGAGGAGCCTGAGCAGGCCAGACACCAGGCGCTGCCTATGGTTCCTCTGGCTGCAGCTCAGACACAACTCCTGCTTCCCTCTCCAAGGAGGGTTTAAAACTAGAGCATCCACTGGTGGGCACTTACATTATGGGGAGGCCAGTGCTATTCCTCATCTGTCCAGACTACGTGACAGAGAGCTGGGATGCACCAAGCGTACTGGATGTCTCAGTTTTAAGAACATGCTGGAGTTTGGCCTATTTTTGCTTGTGCACAGATGAGTCAGGACTTATGAATGGATTCAGATCGCTGTCAGTTCATCCTGGCAGATGGCTCTATGTGATATATCTCTTGAGCTCTGGCAACAGAAACTGCATGAAACTTTTAAGGTGGATTCAGATATGGTTGAAAGTTATGTACCTTCGACTTAGCCAGACTTGTGTGAATAAGGAATGATCACGACAAAACAGACCAAGAAACATTTCTGCTGAAACTGGGTATGAAATTTCTTTGCAGAACTTCAGCATCCATGAAAACTCAGAGAGATTTTCATGTCCACTTCCGTTGTTGAGGTCCAACATAGTTTGTAGGGGCGAGTTATCAGAAAACAATTTATCTCATTTTCTTTACAGAGTTCACTGTATTTTGGATGTTCTCTGAACTAGGAGAGAAAGAAGGAAGTAATTTTTTGTTGTTGTTTTATTGCTATCTTACAATGAATTTTCCAGCTATGGTAAATTTGCAGTGGATTCTCAGCACTCATGTAGCTGCTGAGTTCCCCAGAAGCCAATGGAGCTAGCAAAAACCTCTGCAGAAAGGAATTGCAACCTGTTCCCTGGAGATTACCCTTGATTAGTAATGGTAATGACTTATGTTCATCAGAGGGCAGAACACATCTATCATACAGAAAAACAATCTGTTATTCTCTAAAACACTGCTTGTAGGTGCGAAAGAGACTGTTGAAGATTCTGTGTTTTGGAAAGCTTGGGCAAGCATCTCTAGCTGAAACATATGTCTTAGTCCTTCAAATATAGTTGCTGTTGCCTAACTATGTTTCCTGCATAGGTATGCAAAAATGTATAACACTATCCCCTTGATTGTAATATACAATGTAAATGTGGCTTTTGATAATTCTTTCTAAGGTTATTCACTTTGTTAATTCTTAGATAAACAAAACCGTAAGCTGACTCTTAAACAACTGCCTTTTAATAGCAAGCAATACTTTGCACATTCTCAAGAGAAATAGTATTACACTGGTAACAGGAAATAGCGAGTCATTTAAAGTGTGGTTCTTGACTGTAAATTCTCTCTGAGTAGACAGTGTTCTTTCATCACCCTCTAATAGCACCCTGGGTTTGAATTTGAGACTTTGGGTGTTACAGTAATGTATGTGTGTAATAACACATTGCGTGCACATTTACCGGGCAAATTTATATCTGAGATTTGCATGTTTTTCTGTTTAGTTTACACTCCAGAAGAAGAGACGAAGCAAAGACTGTTTGAAGAAGAAATATTTTGTTATCATGCCTGACCAGCCTGCCTGCTCTCTGTGACCAGATCACTGGCTGTGCGATGAAAGGGGGAGCAGTGGGTGCTGTATACCCTGACTTTAGTAAGGACTTTGATACCATTTCCTGCAGTACTGTTGCTGCCAAATTGATGAGGTCTGGATTGGGTAAGTGGACAATAAGGTGGGTGGAAATTTGACTGGGCAGCTGGGCTCAGAGGGTGGCAATCAGCAGTCCAAAGTCCATCTGGCAGCTGATCGCTAGCGGCACGCCTCAGGGATCAATACCACGGCCAAGACTGTTAATGGCTTTATTTACAATGTGGACATTTTGGCTGAGTGTGCGCTCAATGTGTCCCTTCTGGGGTAAATTATTCTATGCTTATTTTCATTTGGAGATTCGCAAAATAGGTAGAGGATGAACACAAGCAGATGTAAGGCACAGTGAATGTGCTAGCTCTCCTTGATCGTAAGGAGCACTTATTTCAGGATAGTGCTTGACAGAGTGTAAATGTGGATTCAACAACTCCCTGACTTCATTTGCACCGTAGCACGAAGGGAGTGGCATAGGATCAGGCTGGAAAATTCTGTCCTAAATTGGCATTACTCCTGTTGACTGAGTTACTACTCCTGGGACTGCCTTTTACATGTAAAAAGAATCAGTAAATAATGGTATTTTCCCTTTAATCTGAAGTGGTAAGACCAGACAAAGTGGATAGCCTTAGTGTCACTTCAGACACTATTTTCCTGTGGTTCAGCATCTCCCTCAGAGCTCTGTCTACTCTTTCACTGGCCAATGCTTGTTTCTCTAGGACCTGTCCCAAAACCAAGATCTGCCACTTGTTCTCAGGGCAAAAGTGGTATAAATACCACTGTGGTGGGCATTTGTATGAGGAAAGAAATATTTCCCTGTGGTAGACAAACAGTTTAGTATTTGTTTGGAAGAAAAACTTTCAGTGTCCAGAAGAGAGGTGGCAGCCAGTTTGTTTTTAATAGTTTGAGGTCTGGAACTTGTTATTGATGATTTTTGTGGACCTCTATACCAAAATAGTTACATTTTGTCCTTGAAGAAATACATGATCTGGGGAAAAAAAAAATCCTTTGGCATTTTATCCATTGGCTAGTTATTTCTAGATACCTTTTCCAACCTGCTGCTTTATAAACTACAGATTTAAAGCACTTCAAATAGACCACAAGACACTCACCTTCCTATTTTGCTGTTCATATCTTCTGTTTTCAGTGTGCCTGATGTACACGATATGAGTCATCCCTGTCAGTTTTACACTTCCTGACTACCAGCAGTTTGGGATGAGACTGTTTTTTTTTTCAACTCAGCAGTAAGGGGCAGGGAAATATCTTAAAGTAAATTTAATGTTTAAAAAGGTTGCCAAAATAGCATGGGAACTTCTCTCCACAGTGAAATCTGAAAAAGCACAAATTTAATCCATTTCCTGCTGGTGTTATTCTATCCTGACCTGAAAAGGAAACCTTAAGGTTTTTCAGTTTCCATACCGTACATGTTTCTCCACCCTACCTTTTCTTGTCCTTCTCCTTTCAGGATTTATGCCTGCTGTTTCTATTTTTTTATTTCTTACTCATTTCTTCCTCCCACCTATTCTGCCTCCTTCATGTACCTTTCCCCCATCTGCATTCCATGCTCCATCTCAATTTCTCAACTGCCTTCTGATTTCAACCTTCTACCTGCTCCCAATTCTTTTCTATCTTTCTTAGGTACCAAGGATCTAAATTATATGCCAAGAGAAAGCAGACATCTCATCATATTGTAGATCCATGTTGTCCTAAATTGCTACTGGCAAAAAACCCCAGTACTTGAGTGCTCTTCTCTTTCAGTTGGAATATTTTTTTCCGCTAGAGGTATTCTGTATTTTTGGTCACATTCTTGGATGGAGGTAAGAAAAAGCAAACAAACAAAATCTGTAACAGAAAAAAATGTTACCGCTAATGTAAAAATGCTACTGCCCCAAACTTACAAATCCACAGGATCAAAACCTTGACTTCTTGTTCAGTTTTTCATGCTCATTTTCAAATATAGCTGCTACTGAGATGGCACTGAAACACAAAAGTCACAGCAAAAACAGACACAACCCATCTTAAAACACTGTGAGGCTGTCCTTTTTGTAAATCCTTATGATAGATGGTAAAATATAAATTTTATCACCCCATACTTAGCCATTTTGTTTCAT
Organism: Mesitornis unicolor; assembly: GCF_000695765.1. Lineage (NCBI taxonomy): Eukaryota > Metazoa > Chordata > Aves > Mesitornithiformes > Mesitornithidae > Mesitornis > Mesitornis unicolor. Next base: position 15,714 of record NW_010200140.1, on the reverse strand, counting down.
TTCCAATAACACAGTCCACAGCAAACATGATCATCACTTGTGTGATGCCAGAGAGAGTGAGCATGTTAAGCACAAACACTTAGCATCCACCTGAAGTAAATGATGTCATAGGAAGCTTTGGTTTGCCATGTCTGATAATGTCCAAATATTCTACAAGGTAATTAGGTAAAACATAGTGTTTTTTCAGGGAAACATTTCTTTTGTGAAAGTACTTGCATTATTATTTCCTTTCCCATTCCTATTTTAATATATATATATAACATATTTTTAAAAGAACAAGCTTTTTTTTTTTTTTCCTTAAGCCATGATTCATATTCTCAGGTTGGGTTTGATTTTTTTGAGTCGTTTCTTCTTGTAAAGATAGAAAATCAATAAACACCTTCAAAAAGAATGCATGTCAGAACCTGACAGACTAAAATGTATCTCTACCATGCATGCACCTCTGATAGACTCCACAACTCTACTATTGTCCCTTGTAACCACAGGAAAAAAAAAGGTGAAAAAGAAGAGAAAGATTAAAATCCAGAGATTCTCCCTCTGAGTATTGAACTTTTGATGTACTTTGAAGTCAGCAATTCATTAAGTGTGCCATTCTTTTACTGGAGCATCCTATAAAACATTTACATTCTCTAGAAGCATTTATCATGTACTGACAGGAACAATGAAATATGTGCCTTTTCGGAATGCCCTAAAAGATCACTTCAACACTCAACCACAGCAAAGTTTTATGGTACAGATGGTGTTGCCTCAACTAAGGACTTGCCAAATAGGCAAAGATCTGTGACCAGACTGGATTAAGGACTTTCCACTCACAACTTCCATTTGCTAAGATAGCACCTTCAGGTTTTCAGCTGGACTTTGCAATTGATGCTAAATCCTCTGCAGGATCACTTCAGTCACGATGCTGATCTAAATAAATCCAATAACTAGGCAAGCTATGCAACTTAAAATGGTTTTATCAGGAGAGAGTTTGTACAGAAATTTAAAAAATGTTATGTCTATTTTATTAACTGCAGGACCTTAGAGGGACTTTTACAGTTGTACTTTGTCAAGCTAGGGGAGGAGGGGGATTTAGCTGCCTCTTCTCCAACATGCAGTCGTACTGACTCCAGCAAAGCTCATTGTTTAATTGCTCAGAGATAGGTACCTACTTGTGAGCAGATGCTGTTCTTTTCAGTGGATTTATTCAAGTGCTTGGAGTTGTGCCCTTCCTTAAAGGCTTTCCTGAATCAAAACTCTGTGATGACATTCTTGTGGTTGACTTGATCATTTCCTACTTGGCTGCACTTCTCACAAAACTGATTGAGATTGCTCTCCAATGTCTCAGCAAGAAGGCAGAAATGTCTCCACAAGTCTTTGGATGCCAATACAAATGCCAATAGTGGCAAAACAGAGGTACTCCATGGCACTTTAGTTGCACATTTTGACTTCTACTGACAAAATCTCATTCTTTTCATCAACTGCATTTGTCCATTTTGATTTATTTTTATATGCACAGCTTTTAGCATCACAGAAAAATACGATTTACAGAGTTAGATCCAATTAACTGTAGGTGGGAATACCTAAAAAGCACTGTTCAAAGCACTGATTTTAAGAAATTGTGAAATATATTAATTCTTCTTGGCTTGTTCCTGCTTTTTCTGTTCACTTCTGTTATTTAGCTCGACACAGCACTTGCTTCAGTGTGAACTCGGTCTGCCCTAAAGCAAAAAAAACAACAAACAAACCAAACATCTGATTGCTCTAAATCATAATATCTCAGTAACAGTAAGAGATAATATCTTTAGTTTGTTATGCCTGAAAAAACGTCTGGACCAACAGGACTGCCAAGGCTCATAAAACTCCTGCGTCACTACCAATTTATTGGCGTGAATCTATTGTATCTTCCTTTGATGTTTACTGGCTCATACCAACATTAACTTCCCTTGATTTTTAACTCTCTCTGTGTGCTTGGGCATCTTTTGGTTGGGGATGTTTTTGGGTTGTTATGTTCATGTCTTTTTTTCTTAAGGACACTGATGTACAAGATTGTCTTCAAATATGGTGTTCTGAGAAAGGGAGAGTCTGCTCAGGTTGATAAGCTCTTTTCTTTTTGACTATTGAGATTAATGTCAAGTTGAGCCTAAAAATAAATGCTCCAATATTTTCTTACTTGAAAAATAATGTTTAAATGTCATTACTTCAGACAGTAATTTTTTTTCTTAAAAGGCATTGAATCTCCTGCTATGATGAGACCCAGCTCTTTATAGTACAAAATGCAATCAGCCACTTTCCATTATTATACTCTATGACAGTATGACTTCAGTCCTAACACAATTTACTTAAATTGAACATTTTGGCAGATGCGTGCATGAGACTAGAGGAGCAGAACTTCTATTAAATCACATCCTGAAACAATAACAGATTCTATTGTAGAGCTAGCTACGCAGAAGTTTCCAGCTCTGTTCATAACTTACCGCACATTATAGGACACATTAGAAAAGTACACCCAGCAAAAGACTGAGAAACACTCCACGATACGGCCAGAATTGACACACAGATTAACAATGTGATTTGTGATGAAGAGGTTTATACAGCACTGCTACTTTGTCAGCGGAGGTCAGTAAACATGTCCGCTTGAAGTGATTCCAGTGACGCTGATGAGAGGAAAAGACCATTTAGCAAAAGACACCTTTTTCTTCCACTATGCTGTACTCATGTAGTGTTTGCCATAGGGTAAGTGACAAATACAAAATGTGATTCTTTCCACAGCCTGCAAACTGTGCAGGCACTGTGGGGGTTTTAGGAATGACTTGTGTGTGACTGTGTGACTGGTTGCTAAACAGTAATGAAGACAGGTTAAAAAAAAATCTCCTAGCACTTGGAATAGAGCTTTATGAGTGTCTGAGGAATCTCCACTAACAAATTTGGAGAAGCCCCTGAGACTTGTGTCTACTGCCTAAACACAGGGGTACTCACACAGCAGAATGCATCCTGAGGATGAAGCAGAGTTGTGATCCACAGACTTCGACTCCAACTCCAAGGAGCACTAGGGTAAATTTTAAGTTATGTTGGGTTCAGAGGCAAGTTCTAGAGCTTAAGAAAATATTCTGTGGAAAGTCAGAGTGCCTAAAACTTGCATCAGTATTCATATTTTGCCCCTGTATTTCCTTTTGCATCTTCTCATTGGGCTTGCTTGTTCTAGGTCTAACAGCTTTGACTAGGGTATATTCAGTTTGAATTAAGCCAACTTTAGACTGATTACAGGGCCAAAATATTCCATGCAAAGCAGTACATGTGAGGCTTTCTGTATTTAGGTGGTGGATATAAATTGTTAGCACTAACCTGAAAGCATTTTTGGTTCTCTACAGAATTTAAAAAAAAAAGCACCCAAAAAACCCCACAAAAACAAAACAAACAAAAAAAGTGACAAAACAAATTCCATTCTTGCTTTTGGAATGAACTTCACTGATTTTTTAAGACCACAAATACAACCCAATATGCTCAGAACATAGGATCATGAAGCTCTGAGTGCCATGGAAAGATAAGCTTATCTTATATTCACTACTATTTTCTTTTCTTGACTTCCTGATTTCTTTTCAAAGACCTATTCAAAGAAAAGAAGAAAAAAAAAAAGAAAAACAAAACATAACACTGGCAGTGCCACCTAGGTCAGCAAATCAATAAAGGATGTACCTAAATTCTATTGACTTAAATCTGAATTGAAAATATAACAAAGGACACCTAAAATTTCAAATCTCTGACCAGAAAATAACAAACAAAAACAAAACTTGAAGCATGCTAGACTTTTAATGACTTTGAATAATCTTTCATTTAAATGCATGTCTGAATACTCATGAAGACAGAAATTACACAGGGCAAAAACCAATCCCAAGAGAAATCAGAAAATGTCTTACCAAAATCGAACAGGAACTTGCATTCCAAATATAAACAAAGAAAATTTGACTTTTCCAGGCAATTGTTGACCTGCAACAAGTAACGAAATAGCTGCAAAAGCAATGGGCAAAACCAATTACCATTCTGCTTTGGATGTAGTGGAGACCCAGTTTGACCTCCCATGCCTTGAATGTCACTGAGTATCTTTGACTTCTTTCTTCCACCATTGAGATCCAAAGAAAACTTAAGGATAGGCTCTCAGTCTCTGGGCTTTTCTTTCATTTGCAAAAGGCGAACTTCAGCAGGCACTTCTCATTGGAAAAAAAAAACAACAACCAAAAAAACAAACCAAAACAAAGCAATATTTAAATGTAAAGTTATGATTGAAAAAAGTGAAGGATAAAGAAAATAAATAAAAAGGTGTTATTTCCTCTGCTGCCTGGTATATTTTAAGCTTAAGACTCAGAAATCAGGAGACTGTGACTGTACTTGTCTTTTGTTATTTAGGTGTTACTGAGAAAATTTCCTGGGGCTATCTTGCACTGACTTTGGAGTCTTTAGTTTGGAGTCTACGGCATTGACAACTTGCAATTTGAAAGCAAGAGAAACCAGCATTTGTTGCAGAGCTGCAGCAACCAGTCCCATTCCCTCGGCAAGAGGGAGATAAAGAATCGTCTCCCTCAGACATAGCTGCTTCCTCCTGCTTCCCAAGAGCAGTGCCATGTAGGTGCTCCTTCCTGTGCCACACCACTGCTCAGAACTGAGACTTCAAGACCTAAATTTGCAGCTAGTAAAGCTCCTACCAATATACATCAGCTTGTGCTCTAGCCTGCTAGATCTTTTGTCCATAGTGTTACACAATGGAACAAGAACCCAAGATTCAATCAGTAAAGCCCTCTGAAAGTGCAACAAGGTCAGAAAGACCTCAGGGGACCAAATCTCAGAGGACCAAAAATACCAAAAATTGGCATTACCACATCTTACCAGGAACTTTGCTAGCCTCTGCAGTAGTCAGGTCTTGAGCCAACAAAGTGCTCATAGAGTTGCCTAACTTCAAGCACAGAAGCAGCCTTGCCACAGTTAGTAGGATTATTCGTATGTTAAATACTGACTACAGTAAATCTTGCGCTGGCTCAGAGCCAATAGACATTTGTTTGTTAGGAAGAGCTACTCTTTAAAGAAAGCAGCCATATTTAGCAGCAAAAGAATATAGATGAGGAAGTAGGAGTCTACCTGAATGCAGAAAAAGGTGGATTTGACTACCTTGACTGATACAATAATTTCTTTTATGGGGGTTGGCTGCCCGGGAGTAACTTATCTGCAGTTTTGTGAGAGTCCTCATGTGCCCACTGGAAGCGTGAAATGTCATTACTAAAGTCGATGGTATCTAATGACCTCAGAAATCCTGAGGCTGTCACCTGGGACAATAGAGCTGCTTTCCAGAAAAAAAAAAAAAGTGTTAAAGTTTGTCTGAGATTTCTTGTATTTTAATTTTCTAGTGTAGTAACCTATATTTAACTTTAACTTTTAAAATTAAAAGCCTGATCTTTTCAGTTCCTATTTCTACTAACAGTCCCTATTCATTTAAATAAATATACAGATGGAAAGCTATTTTCAGAAGTGCTCGGCATTGGCTTCTATTCTGTGGAAGTCAGCAGTAAAACTCCTACTGATTTTTTTTCTTGGGAGTAAAACTATGTCAAATCTGAACAGTTTTGAAAAGCACAACTTAAGCGTCATTTTGACTAAATGCTGCCCAGGTATTATCCCAAAGAAATAAAGTCAAAACATTTAATTAAATACGTCACATATTTTCAGTCCACATTTTCTCCTTAACATGGTGCATTGTCTGAACAGGCAGAGACATACCACAGAACAAGTCAAATACTTCCTATGCATAACAGAGGCTTAATTCAAGCTGCTGTTATGACATATTATGTTAGCTCACAAAGTTTACCTGAAATGTGCTGGAAATATACCAGCCATTTGTATCCTTGGTGCTATACATAACTCCTTTCCTTTTTAATTTTTTGAATGAAGCCATCTAAAGGAATTTAAGTAATTTATAATTGAACTTGGGCCGTATACCATTAACATATGACTAAAGACAGTAGATGATGCAATTCTGCAAGAACAGAGAAGTGTATCCTTTCTCAAGGCAATTCCAATTTATACCTATATATCTACATTCATAGATATAGATATGTATATGGACACATATATTTTGGTAATTTCAGCACACGGAGTTGTAATGCCCCTTTCCTGCTAGATTCAAGGTGTTTCCTGAAGAAGGAGGCTGTGGGTCCCTGATAATTAAGGAATACATGGGTTGGGATGACTGCACAAACAACAACAACAAAAAGTGTGTTATGACCATATTGGTTCTGAGTGGACTCATTACCTATGTACTGGTGCTGGAGGAAGATAGAGGGTAGAAAAGCCTGGCTGAAGGCAGGGCCATGGGATGCCATCACACAGGTGGGCTTAAATGGCTGTGGAACTGCACCAGAAGGTCTTCAGTATCTCTCGATGTGAACTGGATACTGTAGGATTGTTCCTTTCAAATCCTGTCCAGTATCTGCTAGTTAATAAAAAGGCTTTTGTTGGTCAGGATGAGGCCTGGATCAGCCTTCAAGCATGTACTAAGAACAATAAATGTCCTGCTTTCTTAAATTCTTTTCATAAGATTAAGCGATCAGTGATGATTCAGTCAGTTTTGAATATCGCTCATGCTGCTGCAATGCTGATGTGCTGCTGCAATGCTGATGTGTTGCTGCCACCAGCCCATGTCACTAATGGGGGTCAGGACTGTTTTCCTCATCTAGATGTATAGTTACATCAATAACTACCTTAACAGATGTATAGCTATAAAATACATCCTAGAGAGTATATAATATTTTTTTTTTTATATTTATATAAGTATATATGATATATATTTAATATAGTTATGTATAGACATAATTTTCAGGTATAGGTATGATATTTAAGTGCCAAGAGGAGAGGGAAGGAGTAGTTACTTTCGCAGTGTGACAGTAAGAGCTGTACTACATTTAGTGTACAAAGCATAAGAAGCCAAATAAAACAACTTAGATATTGGACCCACTAATGTTGGATTTATCTGCTTAATTTCCTGCTTTTTTTTTTCATTAGAGACTTTAGAGGCTGAACATCAGTATTTATATCTGTTTATTATTTTTAATATATTAGGTTTATAGCCATGGTTTAGTAGATATACTGTACAGCTATTATGATAGAAATATTTGTGCATAATGTTTTGAGATGCTGCTAATTCCAGTAGAACTTTTCATTAATTTTCTCTGCTATTTCTTCTTCTGTCTCTGAAAACTGAATTTGTATGAGGTTTCCTGAATGTATTATGTTCAAAATGCAGAGCAAATGACTGATATATACAACTCCCTGCCACCTTTTCAAAATTGTGTTGTTTTCTGGGCTTTTTTAACTTGAAAAACAGTTGAGGCTCCATTTGGGGCAATGAAAGTGTAAGTAAAATACATCAGGAGGTGTAGTTGAAATAACCACAGTGATTTCAGAGTAATTTCTCACGTTTTCAAAAGTTACTTTAAATGAAATTAATCAAATTCAAATGAATAACTTTTGAAAACAGGACTTAGTGAGCCGTAACTGGATATTAGCTTTTACAGCTTGATCTGATTCCCTCCATGATTATGTAGTGTCGTAGCTCACAATAAACTGAACTGAGAGTTAGTTCCTGGGGCGGATTTTCTTTTGTGTGCAAAGATCGGCTTTCATATGCATGTGTCAGAATCTGTTTTTCTCTCCTGCACTGTGTTGATGTTTTGAAAAAAATAGATGGTTCTTCAAATGTCTAACATGACACTGATCCTCTTTAGCTCTGCGTATTTCCATGCTATTATAAAAGCAGCCGCATCGCTTTCAACGCTTCAGTAGTAGCTCGTTAAAAAAATGCAAAGAATAATGTCAGCATCTCTGTTATGGTGAATATTTTGACGTTCACACCTGTGCCGATGGCTGCCTGAACCAACTCGCCGTGTGAGCTGCACAGGTGCTGGATGCCTGGGGCCCAGCCCCAGCCCAAAGGCAGGGAAGTGGCAGCCCTGTGGGTGCTGAGGTGGAAGGCACAGTGTGTACAAGCTCTCCACACCCAGTTATGGCACTGGACCTATATGTGAACAGCTGATGAGAAGAGCCTTGCTGTAGCTTGCAGGTGTGCAAAGTCTAGCTCTATAGCTTTTTTTCAATGGAACCAACCTTGTCTGTACCAGTGAGCACCTTTCACAAATCCTGCTGTGGGGGAAGGGATTTTCACCTATTCTTAGTAGGTTTTTGTGTCCCTGCTGTAAGTCAGGGAAAGATATCTCCATTTTTGTGTGTGTGTGTGTGTGTGTGTGTAAAGGAAAAAGGCAGATGTATGCCAAATCAACTTGAACAAATATTTTAAAATCCTTTTGCTGAGAGAAATTCCAAGGTGATTACAAAACACGGAGTATCTAAGTATGGCATTATTCTTGTATACGGAACAGTCTGCGGCTCTTCATTGCAATCCCCACCCACCCCCCCTTTTCCAGCACAAAACCATCCATTACAAAGCTGCTGCAGTCACTGATTTATGTGCTTGTGATCAAACTTTCCTGCTTCTAATACTGTGAGCACGCTATAAAAGACGGTTGCAGTTCCTAGATGGACTGAGCGTGTCTGTTCCTGTGCTGTTGTGCAGCTGCTTTATTATGCTCCTGCCCTCTCCTCAGTGATTTCAGTCTTACTCTGAGACTCTACAGAAATTCATCTCCTGGAAGAGTTCATTTATATTTTGATGATCACCTAAACTGCATAGCTGCACTGTGTACTATGCTTTGTGATAATGGTCTGTGATACCAAAATCCTGATAGCTACCCTACAGCAAATTTTTGAGGCTGCATGAGATGATACCAGTCCTTGGCCCCAGACAAAATCAACAGTCACACCAAGCAATCTCATCTGTACTTTGTCATGTGTGCATATTAGCCTAGGCATGTTATTTTGAGCCCCAGCTAATGTATTCATCCATATATATATGTGTGTGTGTTATTATATAGTTAAAATTGCACAATTGCGTGCAATTTTCTGAGGAGGACAGAGTTGGCTTGTCTGACACACGTGAATTATAGCTGCAGGGAGGGTTCATAACAGGACTCAGCAAAGGATGTAATATTTTGAGACCTCCTCCTCTTCCCCCTTCTTCCATTTTATTCTGAAAAATAAATTTAGTCCTGGATGACAACGATAGGAGACATTAGCAATCTCTGCAGCATGTAAAAACATTGGAAGACAAAAAGAAGCAGTATTTTTAATTTAAAACAAATATGTTTGCTTTATTTTCAGGTCTACCACTTGGCTTGAGGAAAAAAACTCTCAGATTTTGGTAACAGTAATAGATATTTCTTTTTTCTTTCTGCTTTTCTTCCACATTTATAACCACCTCACACATACAGGCATTGCACAGGCTGCTCCATGACACTCCTTCACAAGTCTCCTAATAAGAATTTACAAATGGTGAGCTAAGAGACTTACAGAAGCACACTTTAGCCTCTGCCTCCCACTCCTCGCAGCACAAACAACACTGCAGTGTGGCACTGGGAATGCAAATGTACCAGTGCTGTGGAGGGCAATGGCAATTGTAGAGAGATAGCCCCAGTTGCTTACAGAGAGCGCATCTGGGGCTACAGCAGCATTACGGCTGTTTACTGCTCCCATCTCGGTCTTTCCAGCTGGAGCCACAGTCTTTCAGGTAATGCTTCTAGTCTTTGAAACGGCTGCATAGGGAGTGGAGAGACAGAAACTTGTGGCACCCACACACCCAGCTGCTGCTGAAATCCCTGCACCCCTCTAACAGTGGATGAGGTGCTCTTTGCCCACATTTGAAGTGCGAGCTTATGGCTCGAGAGACTTCCTTGTCGCCTGCTGCATATCAGTGGAGTTGTGGTTCAGCTGAATTTGTCATTTTATAATATAAAGTCCCCAGACTTCAATTCTTCTGAACAGTCTCTGTTGGCTGCTTCAGATTTTCACAGCCTTCAGAAAAGCTACAGTATTTTTTTCTCCAGGGACAGCTGAGGAACAGCTAAACTGTGTGGTGAGTTAAGCCTCCTGTAAGCAAGTTGAGAAATGAGGATGCTTTTGCCAAAGTTACTTGACAAATAGCTGTTTTGTATTAAGTGGGGTCTGCTATTGATCTTAAATTTATTTGTTTTAATTTCACTATTGAAAACTAGCTGGGACTTTAAAAATCAAGTCAAGCATTGTCTTTCTAGCAAGAGGTGGTAGGATGCGTCTGCTAAAACAACCTGCTATGTTAACAATTAAGCAGGTATTTTAGGATCTGAGACACTATGCTGAAAGTATCAAAATAGCAATGTATTTTCTCATTCTGTACAAAAGTCTTCAGTTAACCGAACTCAGAATCTAAGATATATTTTATGTATCTATATATATACACACACCATCTGCTCAATTTCCTGTTTCTATTTTGTATTTCAGCTCCAAGACAGCGCTGAAACAAAGCGCCATGTCTGACTTCATACAGACAGCTCCTTTTGCCCAGCTAGCAACCTCTTTTTTTATCTTGAGATCCATTCAGACATCCATTGAAGGCTTGTGTGGCCTAATAAAAGTGTTAGTCAATTCAAAGATATCAAGATTTTTTTTAAATAAATTCACCACCTCCAAGCACAGTTGGTTGATTTATCAGCAGCACCCCTCTCTCATGTATAAAATTTGTGAAGGAAATAAGGTTGTGTATTAACATGTTCCAAAAGCTAGATCCTGTGGTGGGAAACCTGATTCGGACAAGGCTCAAGAAAGCTGTCTCTATGGACAGATGGGCAAAGCATCAGAGAAACATGGGAGGGGATAAAAAAGAAGTAAATCTTTGACAGCAACAACAACAAAAAGTACTTAATGACTTTTGCATAGTGCTAAAAAAGCTCACTAGTTCACTCAGAGATGGAGAGAAATCAAAGACATCATGTTAGTTGCCTTTATTTTTCTCAACTATTAATGATTTGGGATATTCACACAGTGAAGTGCAATGTTGAAGGACAAATCATAGTAGAATAAGCTGCTGAAAAGAGGCCGAGAGGACCATAACCATCTCATCTGGTGGCCTTCATGACATGCAAAAAGCACATCATGACTTCCAGTTACAGGGGTGCAAATAGCTAAGTGTTATTTGCATAGTTGCTCTGGAGTTCCTATGGAGTTTGACGCTCTCCAGGGTTTGCTTTAATCATTTGGAAATGCTGATTGTTCTCCGAACACCAACAAACATGACTTGCCTGAAAAAATATTGACCTGTTGTACTATAGGGTGACATTTTTATTTGTTGGGAGAAGCCTGATGGTATTGAGACGTTTGCATACAGGACAGTGAGGGAAAACAACAGCAGCAAGCCTGCACCTGCAATACTTTCCTGGCAAATTGACCACACGGGGCATGAGGCCAAAATTATCTAGGAGTATTCAGTGGAACAAAAAAAGAATAAAAGTTAAACCCACATTCTGCTAGGAATGTTTACATTATGTAGTAATCAGGTAAACAAAATCAGGGGTACAGAATCACATGAAGAAACAGTCATCCTGAAGATCTCCTCTTTACTGACACCATCAGCAAGCAATGGCAGCGTCTGTCCAGAAAGGGAGAAGCCATGATAACGCCGCATTTATTTGGTGTGGAGTGATGTCCACGCATGTTCACATCCTCATCACGGGAGCAATTACTGCTGTTCACGTCTCCATTTCATTTCCTTGGTTGAGCACTCCTGGGATTTTGGACTGCGATTTCATTATTCGCTTGGCTCTGCCATTTGTATTGTGTACCTGCCTCAGTAGATATCATCAACTCTTAATACTCCTGTGCTATGCAGAACAAATCATTTGCATTTGAGTAGGTCGCTATGGCTACTGGCTACCTAACTGTGTACTGCATCTGTAAAAGCCAAAAACTGGAGGTGTTTGCAGAATTCAGACAAGGATCAACTGTTCGCTATTTGAAATCATACCCACACCCATTGCTTTTACTAGCAGCACATACTTGTGTAGGGTTGATTAGGTACAAACTCTCTCTTCCTATTTTGGATTAATATTTAGAGAGCCTCTTTCTCAGGGCTGCAGGCTGACTCCAAAGGAAAAAAAATGTCTCCAGAGGACACTTGCATGACAGTGAGCAGATTAATTATACCTGCAGTGGTTCAAGGTGTAGCATAAAACCTAAAGGTTTTCCATTAAAATTAATTCTGTGCTATTTGAAAAC
>NW_010200140.1:0-3539 GCF_000695765.1 Mesitornis unicolor | reverse complement strand
TGTCTGAAATAAACCAGGTAATTTACGCTGTAGTAGTTTTCAGAGTACAGAAAAACTCCTTAACTGGGACTAACACAGAAGGTGCCAGCTCAGTAGGATCCAAGTCTTTAACTTGCAGAGTTTCATTCAGAAATACCAACCCTAGCGCTTTGTTCTGCTCCCTACATGATTCACAAAGGGAGGGAAACAGTATTATCCCCAGTAAAGAAAATGGTGAGCACTGAAGCGAAGAGACTCCAGAAGGAGACAGTGAGTCAGCATCAAAGTCTGGACCAAAACTCAAGTTTGCCAACTTGGAGCCCTCTCCTCAGAGTTGAGAACAAATGGAGAAATCATCTCTGTGAAAGCACTGGTGGTAGTGTTGTACCGAAAGAATCTGCCTGAGGAATCATCCTTCTTACAGATAAAATGTAACTGACAACTGGACTAATAACGCTAATTTTGTCGGTGTGAATGAAATAAGCCTCCATGATCAGAAATGTAGTGAACATCAGTAAATTGCATGTATTCTAGAAAAACACTTGCACATTTTCAGAGATATTTGGCAATGCTGTCATTGTGTCCCTACCACAGGCCCTGTCCCCTGTCAGAAACCACACCCTGGCACAACTCTGCTGAGAGATTCATGGGAGAATCAAGGGGAAGTTTATCACTTAAAAGTAGCTGAAGAATGTTCCAAGGGTTGCGATACTGCTTTTGCTTCCCCCAGCAAACACCTTCAATTAGCTTTTATTCTGGGAGGAGGGCTGGAGAATTAAAAAATTTCCCTCTCTCCTCTTCACCAAAAGGACAGACTCTTTTCCAGGGCAAAATACACATATGACCCAACAACGTGCTGCTTTGGTAAGCGTGGCAACAAAACATAGGTGGAGTGAAATACCTGTTCACTTATTTATCACTGAAAGTCATTAGGTTATGAAGAAGGCTGAGGTGTTTTAGTGCCTATAGTAGAGTAATATTAGCACTTGTGGATAAGGTCCACTTGCTTCATGAGTGCTCAGTGAGAAACTGTATGGCTGAACAATGTTTCTATACACGTAATATATTAAAACGAGAAGGCTGTAAAATAATATTAGGCATAATTTGCACACAAAGATATGCAGGCAGAGCACAGAAGTGGCCAAAAAATGAAACGTGACATGCATGCTTGGTCATCACTTTGAAAGTTATCACACTAAGATAGAATAACAAATCTCACCAATTAACAGGAAAAATCACATCTAAACGGAGTTTGGGCTTATTTGCAGAAAGCATTTTATTCGATGCGGATGTAAGCTCTATCATTTTGTGATCCAACCTGTGCTGCTCTCTTCTTCAGGAAGACGACTTCCATTGTTCGCCCTGTTGTGAGGTGGTAATAGGCTTTGCTGCGCTCCAGCTGTGACACCTTCCAAAGTCTGGTAAGACTGAATTTCTATAATAAGATGACAGGTAGAGAAAGTAAGGAAAAAAGTATATTGGACCTGTACAGATCCTGAAAGAAGACAGAGAGTGGCAAATAGGACACAATCTTTATATTTTTTTCCTATCACCAGGTCATCTCCAAATTTTGCAGATCTCACAAACAGCTTTCAAAAGAGTCTTTAGTTATGGCCTTTCAGGAAATTTTTGTAAAGAGTCACTGGATTTTTGATACTGTCACTAGTTTTTACAGGCTGTAAATGGAAACACCAAGCTCAAAGGGGTCTTTCTGTACCCTTGACTTTTCCCCACCTTTTCACATGAGCCTTCCCTGCTCTCCTCCAAGGTGTGCAATCCCATGGGTGTGCCCCACTCCCAGGCACAGGCAAAAGAAACCTCTTATCTGCCTGTCTGCCCACCGTGAGGAAGGAAGTGTGCTTGGCTCATCCAGAGAAGCAGCAGCTGAAATACGGTTTGATTTTAGCACTAGGAAGAAGCGATTACAAAGAACTACCAAGCCAACTTATAATAAAAGGGCTACATGAATCTATTTTGGTCTTCCATCCATCCCATCTGGAAGCCTATTTTTTTTTTCAGAACTTGCAAAGAGCTTCCTTCTGATTGCCTCCATTGTTTCTGGAAATAATTGTTTTTGAATAATCTCCATCAGCTTTAGCAGGATGTTGCTTATTTGCAATCATGGCGCTGCCTTTCCAAGGGCTGAGTTTAGAAGCCAACCAGTTAGGAACATTTGCACAGCAAATCCTTCCCTAACCCCTCAAAGCCATGTGATCACGATCCTAACAAGCAGTATTAAGTTGCTATAGCTAAGCCTGCCGTTCTTGCTCTTTAATTCATTCTAATTTACAGGTTATGCTGTGTCATAGGTGTGTGTTTCTTAAAAGCATCTACTAACTGTACTTGTTGGATATACTTCTCATCTGTATGTTTGGGAAGGACCTCATCTGCTTGTCAGAGATCTCTCAAATTCATTGAGACTCAAGCAATTCCCCAAGGCCTTCACACATCGCCAGTTCATTTATTTGTGTAAGCAGATTCATGTCTGCATGAGAATGGTCTTCTAACTCTAGGGCCTGGCTCTGGAGGTGTAATGCAGTAAGGTCTCAGGCACTGAGGTCTCACTGCACATTACTGCCTGCCTGACAGAGCAGCCCAGGTTGGTCTTGCCCTGTAAGCACCCCTCAGCATGCCTTGGCCTCCAGTCTCGGTGGATTTCAGTTCCGAGTTCAAAGGAAGGTGAGAGTGAGAGCAGCAGCAAGGACAGTGCAGTCCAGGCATCTGTTACCCAGCTGCACAGCAGAGAGATGTCTGCCGCCTACCCCTTACATGGCATGGCTGCAGGTCCCCATCATGGGGTGGCTCTGTTAGCTGCGGTCTTGGTAGCCTTGGTGGGAGCAGAGATGCTGCCATGCAGTCTGCAGGTTAGAGGCAGAACAGGTCACGCTGTGCCATGCTGAATTTTGGGTGCAACGTGAAGCTCTGCTAATACTCATTTTTAGCTCCCCTTACAGGTTTACTAGACCACTTATTACAATGCTACTGAGAAGACGAGAAAGTAAGTTTGCTTTGACCTCCTGACTACAAGCTATTTGACAAAGCCCTACATTTTAATCTGATTTCTTCCTCGTTCAACCACCATAAACCCCAGCTCTGCAGACATTTCTGTGTGCCTTTGCTATCAATAGCACTCCCACAAATTTCTTTTTTCAGGAGGCTGAGGTTTCACCTGTGTGCACTGGAGTGTCAAGTATGGCCCCTGGGCGAAATGGCTGTGCTTTCTCATCACCAGAGAGTAACTGAAGATCCTAGGCTGGTGGGCAACCTTGTCATGAGAGGCAGAATTTATTAAACAGCCTCTAAATCACATAGAGGTTTGGGGTTTTTCGTGAACAACCTGCAACAATGGGGGTTGCGCTTCTGTTGCGGCTCTTGAGAGGGGCAATGGCACGTCCAGGCCTTGGGGCTCCTGCGGGTGCAGCGGCGGTGGCTCTGGAAGAGGTTATCCGTGGTGTCCGAGCAGTTGAGGAGGAGGCAGGCGATGGAGCTGTTAAACACCCGCAAAAGGGCAACCCCCTTACCGGTTTAAGGCCGGCCCGAGGCTGCACCGAGCCGCCTCC